>NC_056750.1:204729741-204934741 GCF_019279795.1 Protopterus annectens
TACTCCATGGTAAAGCTGTAACTGCTATTTCCCAAATTGTCTGATACTGATTGTCTAAATTATAATGTTGTAAAGGATTGTCATTTAGAAAGCTTTAAGTTAACACCTAAAGCTTATACAAAAAGTTTTATGAGCATAGACGCAAAGCAGATGAAAGTGTGTGAACTAAGCACTTATTTTCATAGGTGGGTGAGTGGATGTCAAGTCACCATTTTGAAGGGCTGGCAGACCTTTTGGTGATGGAACAAGCCCTTAGCACTTTGCCTGAGGACATGAGAATCTGGTTAGCTGATAGACAATGCACTACTGCAGATGAGTTGGGGAAGAAGGGAGACCTATACCTAGCAAGCAGGACATCACTGCACAGGAAAAAACACCCAGTGCTGCTCATGGGTCTATGGGAACCCATGATGGGCAGCCAGGACTGCCCCAACAGAGTCTGCCACTAGTAGGGGAAGACACTAGTCCAGGTACATGTTCAGAACCAAGGGTTAAATGTTTTAAATGCAACCAGTGGGGCCATGTAGTGGGAATGACAAAATGCCAGCAGTAAATTGTCTTGAGACAACAAGGGTACCAACTACCACAAGAGGTTATATACTATCTTAGTAGATGGAAAAGTGGCCACTGCCAAGTGAGACACAGCCTCTGACCTTACCATTGTGAGGCCTGCAATGGATAAAGAGGAGCACTATTTGCTTGGACAGTCTACTCCAGTCAGAGTTTTAGGAGGGACCACATTCCAGATACCTTTGGCTAGAGTTCACCTTGACTGGGAGGGTGGAAAAGGAAGCCAGCAACTAGGTGTGTTTGAGGATATTCCTGCTGATGTCCTGATAGTGAATGATTTTGATAATGCAGTACCCTGTGTGCACACAGTTACATGCAGTCAGGCTTGGAGACAAGCATGTGGGTCTGGTAGCCTGGGGGAGACCCAGACAGACCACACACTTGCAGCCAGGACTGGTGAAGTGGTTACTTCAGGGAGGGAGCTACCCTGTAGCAGTGAGACTGAAGGTGAACCACAGCTGTTTGTGGGTACTGATGTTCCCCTGGACAGAGTGACTGCAAGGGCAGAGGTGAATAGTAGTACCCAGGCTGACAGTGAGGCACCGCTGTCAGATGATGCCAGACTTCCTGTGGAAGGGGAGCTGGGAAGGGTTACCAGAGAGATATGAGACAGGCTCAGCTCTCAGACCCTACATTACAAGGCCTGAGGGAAGTAGCTAGTGAAGCATCTGATTTTCAAGGGAAGGGGGAGTCTGTATACTGAGACAAAGGGTTACTGTACATAGAGTTGAACCCTGAGGGAGGGGAAAGAGGGTGATAGAATACAGAAGTTGGTAGTGCTCAGAGCCTACCATCTGGCACTTCTAGCCATAACCCATGATATTCCCTCTGCAGGTCATATGGGCATAAAATGTACAAAGAGGCATATTATGCAGAACTTTTATTGGCTTGGGATTTCTAGAGACATAACAGGGTACTGCAGGACCTGCCAGCAGTGCCAAAAGGTAGGCAAGGCAGGAGACAAGGTGAAAGTTCTTTTGATGCCTTTGCCTGTGACTGAGGAGCCATTTCAGCTATGGATATTGTGGAGCTTCTGAGTACCCCAAGTTCCACAGGGAAAAAAGTATATCCTAGTGGTAGTAGATTATGCTACCAGATATCCTGAGGCAGTGGCTGTGTCCTCCATTGATGCAGAAAAGGTGGCAAATGCTTTGTTAGAGATTTTCAGAAGGATAGCTTTGCCAAAAGAAATACTGACTGACAGAGGTGCCAATTTCACATCAGACTTACTGGCTTGTCTGTGTGGTGAAGCACCTAAAGACAACGCCCTTCCATCCCCAGACTAATGGTCTTGTTGAGAGGTTAAACTCTACTCTCAAGACACTTCTACAGACATTTGCAGACCAGTTGGGACAAATATTTGCCCCATCTGTTGTTTGCACAGAGAGGTTCCTCAAGAATCTACAGGTTTTGCACCCTTTCAGTTGCAGTATGGATATAGGGTGAGGGACCTCTAGATTTCATTCCAGATGAGTGGGAGGGTGAGTGTGAATCTTGCAAGGAGTCTGTTGTGGCATATGTCCTAACCCTCAGGACAATGCTCATGGAACTCATGGGCTTAGCCCAGGAGAACCTGGCAGAAGCCCAACAACAGAAAAAGGCCTGGCATTAGCATGATGAAACCTTACCATGATAGGGAGGTCCTTGTGCTGAGTATTTGCAGTGGATGGCAGGAGGAGTCTGAGGTGGATTTGGTGACTGATCTCCTCAGTGAGGCTTGAACGGACACCTCAGTGGAAGAGGTAACAATGTCCCAGCAGCTATTCCCTGCCCAGGACCCCAAAGGCCTATTAAGCAGCCCCCTTATAGGGTGCCTGAAAGAGTCAAACATACTTTGAAGGAGGAGATAAAGGAAATGTTGGAACTAGGGGTAATTCAGGAGTCCTGCAGTCCTTGGGCCTCCCCAGTGGTGTTGGTACCAAAAGATGGCAGCACCAGGTTCTGTGTGGACTACAGGAAATTAAATAGCCACATAGAGTCAGATGCGTATCCCATGCCTAGGACAGATGAAGCCCTAAAGCAGCTGGGTGGGGCTAAGTATCTTACCATCACTAAGGGTTACTGGGAGGTACCCTTGATTCCCAGTGCTGGAGAAATGTCACCTTTTGTGACTCCCTTTGGCTTGTATGAGTTCATAAAGATGCCCTTTGGGATGAAAAATGTTCCAGCAACTTTCCAGAGGCTGGTAGATCATATCCTAGCAGGAGATTTTGCCATTGCTTACCTAGATGATATTGCCATCTACTGCCATTCCTGGCAAGAGCACCTTCAGTATGTTAGGGAGGTGCTGGGCAGACTACAGAAGACAGGTTGACCATTAAGCCCAGCAAATGTCAGGTGGGTAAGGGAGAGGTCTGCTACCTGGGACAGAGTGGGGAGTGGTAAGATCAAGCCAGAACCTACCAAAGTGGAAGCCATTCAGGCATGGCCTGCCCCTGTTACCAAAAAGCAGGTGAGGGCATCCTTAGGGACAGTGGGGTACTACAGAAAGTTTATCCCCAGTATTATAGTACCATAGCTGCTCCCCTCACAGACCTGACAAGGAAAAAGAGGCCATATAAGGTTGTGTGGACCCCAGCATGTGAGCAGGCATTCCAGAAGCTTAAAGGAGCTTGGGTTCTGTCAGTGAGCCAGCTGGCAACCCATCTTCTGACATAAGGATTTATGCCTAGTTTAGTGAGTTTATCTATAATTCCAGAGTGGGGGATGGTGTCGAAAGCCTTGACGGGATCTAGATAGGCTGTGTGAACCACCTTACCCTCATCTACGGGTTTGGTGATTGCTTCAAAGAAGAAGTCTATCAGGTTTAGGAGACATGATCTGCCTTTTACAAACCTAAACTGGGTGGGGTCCAGAGTTTGGAGATTACCAATATCTTTGTTTATAACTTCCATGACGATACATTCCATAGCCTTGCAGACCAGGCTCGTCAGGCTAATGGGGCAGGAGATCCCAGGGTCCGTGGTGGCTCCCACTTTGTGGAGTGGGGTAACTGTAGCTGTGCACCATTCAGTGGACACAAAGCCTGAGGTGAAGCTATGATTGAACATGATACTTAGGTGGGGTGTCAGTTAGTTCTGTAGTTCGTGTAGAATGCAGCCTGGGATGTTATGTCCCATGGATGCTGTGTTCTTGGCTTTGGAGAGTGTGGTTTTTACCTGTGCAGCCGTGATTACAGGAACTTTGCATTCTTCCGGTATAGAGATGAGCCCTTTAGGGGGAGAGAGGGGAATAAGTATATATATATATATATATATATATATATATATATATATATATATATATATGTGTGTGTGTGTGTATATATGGAAAATCCCAAAATATACCACTGCAGTCACCACAGCTGTAGTCATAAAAAATTTTATTGAGGAATATATTCTTCAGTAAAATCGTTTTATGACTACAGCCGTGGTGACCACACTGGTATTTTTTGGGACTTGAATCTACTTTCTACAGTGCTGTTCTTGGGATACCGTGAACTGCATTACTTTTCTCATTGTATTTACTTATATATATATATATATATATATATATATATATATATATATATATATATATATACATACCTACATACATAAAATAAATGTACTCAGACACACATTTGCTTAGTTGTGGGATTTATTTCCATATTGGTAAGTGGGCAAGTTGTCTGGTCAGCAATGCAACTCAGCCATAACAGGGAAACCTTAGAGAAAATTAAACTAATTACAGTAGTAACCTTGAAGTACACTACTAAAACAGTTACATGCACTGCATACATAGTTTCAGTAAAAGACCTGTATATCACATATGTAGTAAATGCAGAATTTATACATATTCAAGAATGCCTTGAACTGCAACTCTGTCAGTAAAACATGTAGAGGCTATTTTCAAACCACATGAGTATAAACAGATTCTGTGTTACATGCAAACATAGAAGAATAGCTACTATAACTTGTCAAAATATAGGGTAATTGATGGCATGAGATTTTGATTGCAGAACTTAATTTTTACTACCTTATTAAAAAAGTACCCCTCTAATTACCCACTGTAATATTCTTAGAACGGTACTGAAAAGTATATGGGGAAATGTAGACTGCATGTACCTCAACTTTCAAATGCTAGGTCAGTGTAAACTAACTGTACTTCAGTCAAACATTCAGGAAGTGTGTGAAAGCTCAAAACATTTTACTACAACGAATGGTAGAAAAAGTGAGAAAAGAAATTCAGTAGGACAGAATCAGTAATAGACAGAGAGCTATGGTGTGATTTCTGAAGGACCACATGCAGCATCAGCTAATGAGAAAATACTTTTAGAATAGTGATTAGATTCATGTCCAAAGCTGCAGACATTTGCTACTCAACATGTTTCTTTGCAATGCACAACTGTCCAAAGCAATGCTGTGCTGCAAAATGAGGCAAAATCTGCATAACTATAAAAGTGTACATATATGAATACAGATGCACTAACATGCAACACTAATAACAGACCATATGACAAATAATTAACCAGTGGAGGGAAAAGATTTGTAGCAACAAGCTTGAAACAAACATACTATTGCCAAGGCTTGACTAATTCAACACAGGTTTGCAAGACAGCATCTCTAGCTGAGTAAAATCCAGTCATTCAGCAAATCTAATGCCCCTGGGTGGGGGAAGGAAAAAACAAAAGGACAATCAACTGTATGGTCTTAGCACTTCCTTCTCCCACTGAGAGTGTGTGTAATCTGACCTGCAGTATGCTAATAAGGCTCTTAAAAAACCTTGCTCCTGGGTGAACATGTAACTCACACAGTACTCAAATGTAAACAAACTCCTCTAGCAAAAAATCTGAGCCAGTGCCCCTTTAAACCTATCTTTGTGGCTAATATTTGTGAGACATGTTTAAGGTCTTAGAGTACTTGCATGTGTATTTGGTGACACTGTACAGGCCACTCCTAAATAGCCTTGCAAGTCTTGGTCAAAACTACCATTTGGATTAATAGTAATATTGCACAGTAGGATTGTACACCCTTTGTAAGGGCGTTATAGTAGCTGATAAGAGTGGTAACCTGTGCCAGCCTTTCCTGGAAGTGTGTGTGTGTGTGTGTGTGTGTGTGTGTGTGTGTGTGTGTGTGTGTGTGTGTGTGTGTGTGTGTGTGTGTGTGTGTGTGTGTGTGTGTGTGTGTGTGTGTGTGTGTGTGTGTTTTTGTATATAAATCAAAACTCAAAGAGTGTGTGTGTGTGTGTGTGTGTGTGTGTGTGTGTGTGTGTGTGTGTGTGTGTGTGTTTGTTTGTGTGTGAGCTACTTGGACAGGAACACAAAGCACTGGCTGGACAGAGAGGGAGCTGGAGGTTTTGGCTTGGCCAGTCAGCTGAGATCTCAACCCTGTAGCTTTGGGAGTCTTACTGGGGATTTGGAGAGAAAGGGAGAAACCACCCTGTGGTCTCTGTGTGCTCAAGTGAAATTACACTTTACTGTGTGTGTACTTGTCATCCCCCCAGTGTGTACATCCCCTAGCTGTTGCCAGTGGTGAATATTGAGGCACCTTGATTACTGGACCAGTGCAGGAGCATCACATATTAATTGGTGGACAGTGGTGGGATATGCACATTAGATATTAATTAGCTGGCAGTGGGTTAGCCACATTACATATTAACTGGCTTGTAGTGGTGTGGATATTGAATTCCTGTAGCATGTGTACAGTGGTAACTGAAGGTGTTTGTACTCTCAATCAGCCACACAGTGAACATTCAGAGTTTCATATCACAATAGTTTTATTTTTTTGTTAGCTTAGTCAGGGAGAGCAGGCAAGCATGTTAGCAAAGGAGTATGGCAAGCTGACAAGGAACCAGTTGGCTGAGATGTGCCAGGCTAAATGACTGCTGCATGCCAACCTGACTAAAGTAGACATGATTGCAACCTCGGGCACAAATGCATCACAGACCAACAATCAGGAGGACAACCAGGCTGACCTTGGAGATGTACAACTCTCAGAAAATGGACAGCTCAACCTTTTCACAGAGGACTTAAAAATCTGTCTGGAGTTAAACAGACTAGAGCTAGAGGCCAAGCATTTGGAAATAGAAACAGCAGAGAGACTCAGATGTCTAGAGGCTGAGAAAAATAAGAAACTGTGACATCTAGCGGGGGAGGAGAAGAAAAGGCAGAGGCAACATGAAAAGGAGATGCTGACCCTTTGCCAAAGTCATAGAGGTAATTGGGAAGGGAGTAACTGAACCCCAGAAGCAACAGAGGGGGATAATTTTGATAGTTTCATTCATATGTTTGAAAGGGTATGTAAACAGTATAATGTTGACCAAGGGCTCTGGGTACAGTTCCTGACCCCCTTACTCCATGGTAAAGCTGTAACTGCTATTTCCCAAATTGTCTGATACTGATTGTCTAAATTATAATGTTGTAAAGGATTGTCATTTAGAAAGCTTTAAGTTAACACCTAAAGCTTATACAAAAAAGTTTTGCGAGCATAGACGCAAAGCAGATGAAAGTGTGTGAACTAAGCACTTATTTTCATAGGTGGGTGAGTGGATGTCAAGTCACCATTTTGAAGGGCTGGCAGACCTTTTGGTGATGGAACAAGCCCTTAGCACTTTGCCTGAGGACATGAGAATCTGGTTAGCTGATAGACAATGCACTACTGCAGATGAGTTGGGGAAGAAGGGAGACCTATACCTAGCAAGCAGGACATCACTGCACAGGAAAAAAACACCCAGTGCTGCTCATGGGTCTATGGGAACCCATGATGGGCAGCCAGGACTGCCCCAACAGAGTCTGCCACTAGTAGGGGAAGACACTAGTCCAGGTACATGTTCAGAACCAAGGGTTAAATGTTTTAAATGCAACCAGTGGGGCCATGTAGTGGGAATGACAAAATGCCAGCAGTAAATTGTCTTGAGACAACAAGGGTACCAACTACCACAAGAGGTTATATACTATCTTAGTAGATGGAAAAGTGGCCACTGCCAAGTGAGACACAGCCTCTGACCTTACCATTGTGAGGCCTGCAATGGATAAAGAGGAGCACTATTTGCTTGGACAGTCTACTCCAGTCAGAGTTTTAGGAGGGACCACATTCCAGATACCTTTGGCTAGAGTTCACCTTGACTGGGAGGGTGGAAAAGGAAGCCAGCAACTAGGTGTGTTTGAGGATATTCCTGCTGATGTCCTGATAGTGAATGATTTTGATAATGCAGTACCCTGTGTGCACACAGTTACATGCAGTCAGGCTTGGAGACAAGCATGTGGGTCTGGTAGCCTGGGGGAGACCCAGACAGACCACACACTTGCAGCCAGGACTGGTGAAGTGGTTACTTCAGGGAGGGAGCTACCCTGTAGCAGTGAGACTGAAGGTGAACCACAGCTGTTTGTGGGTACTGATGTTCCCCTGGACAGAGTGACTGCAAGGGCAGAGGTGAATAGTAGTACCCAGGCTGACAGTGAGGCACCGCTGTCAGATGATGCCAGACTTCCTGTGGAAGGGAGCTGGGAAGGGTTACCAGAGAGATATGAGACAGGCTCAGCTCTCAGACCCTACATTACAAGGCCTGAGGGAAGTAGCTAGTGAAGCATCTGATTTTCAAGGGAAGGGGGAGTCTGTATACTGAGACAAAGGGTTACTGTACATAGAGTTGAACCCTGAGGGACGGGAAAGAGGGTGATAGAATACAGAAGTTGGTAGTGCTCAGAGCCTACCATCTGGCACTTCTAGCCATAACCCATGATATTCCCTCTGCAGGTCATATGGGCATAAAATGTACAAAGAGGCATATTATGCAGAACTTTTATTGGCTTGGGATTTCTAGAGACATAACAGGGTACTGCAGGACCTGCCAGCAGTGCCAAAAGGTAGGCAAGGCAGGAGACAAGGTGAAAGTTCTTTTGATGCCTTTGCCTGTGACTGAGGAGCCATTTCAGCTATGGATATTGTGGAGCTTCTGAGTACCCCAAGTTCCACAGGGAAAAAGTATATCCTAGTGGTAGTAGATTATGCTACCAGATATCCTGAGGCAGTGGCTGTGTCCTCCATTGATGCAGAAAAGGTGGCAAATGCTTTGTTAGAGATTTTCAGAAGGATAGCTTTGCCAAAAGAAATACTGACTGACAGAGGTGCCAATTTCACATCAGACTTACTGGCTTGTCTGTGTGGTGAAGCACCTAAAGACAATGCCCTTCCATCCCCAGACTAATGGTCTTGTTGAGAGGTTAAACTCTACTCTCAAGACACTTCTACAGACATTTGCAGACCAGTTGGGACAAATATTTGCCCCATCTGTTGTTTGCACAGAGAGGTTCCTCAAGAATCTACAGGTTTTGCACCCTTTCAGTTGCAGTATGGATATAGGGTGAGGGGACCTCTAGATTTCATTCCAGATGAGTGGGAGGGTGAGTGTGAATCTTGCAAGGAGTCTGTTGTGGCATATGTCCTAACCCTCAGGACAATGCTCATGGAACTCATGGGCTTAGCCCAGGAGAACCTGGCAGAAGCCCAACAACAGAAAAAGGCCTGGCATTAGCATGATGAAACCTTACCATGATAGGGAGGTCCTTGTGCTGAGTATTTGCAGTGGATGGCAGGAGGAGTCTGAGGTGGATTTGGTGACTGATCTCCTCAGTGAGGCTTGAACGGACACCTCAGTGGAAGAGGTAACAATGTCCCAGCAGCTATTCCCTGCCCAGGACCCCAAAGGCCTATTAAGCAGCCCCCTTATAGGGTGCCTGAAAGAGTCAAACATACTTTGAAGGAGGAGATAAAGGAAATGTTGGAACTAGGGGTAATTCAGGAGTCCTGCAGTCCTTGGGCCTCCCCAGTGGTGTTGGTACCAAAAGATGGCAGCATCAGGTTCTGTGTGGACTACAGGAAATTAAATAGCCACATAGAGTCAGATGCGTATCCCATGCCTAGGTCAGATGAAGCCCTAAAGCAGCTGGGTGGGGCTAAGTATCTTACCATCACTAAGGGTTACTGGGAGGTACCCTTGATTCCCAGTGCTGGAGAAATGTCACCTTTTGTGACTCCCTTTGGCTTGTATGAGTTCATAAAGATGCCCTTTGGGATGAAAAATGTTCCAGCAACTTTCCAGAGGCTGGTAGATCATATCCTAGCAGGAGATTTTGCCATTGCTTACCTAGATGATATTGCCATCTACTGCCATTCCTGGCAAGAGCACCTTCAGTATGTTAGGGAGGTGCTGGGCAGACTACAGAAGACAGGTTGACCATTAAGCCCAGCAAATGTCAGGTGGGTAAGGGAGAGGTCTGCTACCTGGGACAGAGTGGGGAGTGGTAAGATCAAGCCAGAACCTACCAAAGTGGAAGCCATTCAGGCATGGCCTGCCCCTGTTACCAAAAAGCAGGTGAGGGCATCCTTAGGGACAGTGGGGTACTACAGAAAGTTTATCCCCAGTATTATAGTACCATAGCTGCTCCCCTCACAGACCTGACAAGGAAAAAGAGGCCATATAAGGTTGTGTGGACCCCAGCATGTGAGCAGGCATTCCAGAAGCTTAAAGGAGCTTTGGGAGGACCCTCTGTGTTAGCCAGTTCAGATTTTTGTTGTACAGGTGGATGCTTCAAACCATGGGGTGCTGGCTGTACTTAGCCAGGTTTCCTCTGATGGAGAAGAGGACTCAGTGGTATATCTCAGCTGTAGGCTCCAACCCAGGGAGGAATGCTATGCAGCTGTAGAAAAGGAATGCCTATCTATAGTGTGGGCACTGCAGAAATTTCAGCCTTATCTGTATGGAAGGAAATTCACTGTAGTTCCAGACCACAGTCCCTTAACATGAGTACATTGAGCCAGCCAGCAAAATGCCAAGTTACTAAGGTGGAGCATAGGGTTGCAAGCATATGATATGACAGTACAACACCACAGTGGGGTTAGCAGTGCCAACACAGATGGGGTCTCAAGAAAAGGAATGGGGTAAGGTATTCCCAGATATGGTCAATCCTCTCAAGGAATGTTTCTCAAGGGTCACTTGAAAAACGAGCTTGAGTTTTCAGGGGGGGGTGTGACACTGTCAGCCCAGCTATCTGGAATTTTGTAAATAATTCTATGTCATTTGTGAACATTGATATGATTTACACAGAACTGCAATTTATGTACTAACTTCAAGAATGTAACCACAGCCTGCCCTGCTGGAACATAGAAGATTAACTTGCAAAACGGAAGAATAGTTGATGTTAAGTTACTTTATAGCTGGGCCATAAACAAAATATGTTATCTTTCAGATTCAGTTCAGTTGCAGACAGAATGTCTAGAGTTAGAAGTTTTTTGTATTGTCTTGGAGAGAAGTAATTACTAGGTTTCAAATGTAAAGCATGTTATTGTTTTATGACTTTCAAGATCTGCAAAGATCAGAGAGATATGTATTTCTCACACAGAGATGTTAAATTCTGTTAAGTCTCTGTGTAGTCGGGGAACTGAAGTCAGGTGACAAACAATAATGTTCAATATTCATTTTAGAACTCTCTTAGAGAGAGAGAGAAAGAGACTGTGCATTTTGTATTTTGTCTTTGACCTGGAAACATCCATCATCATCACCATCTGCACTTGCTCTGCAAGTAAGATTTAGGGCATAGTATCTCTTTTAGATATAGATAGGAATATAGTAAAGATTAGTTTACATTTTTTTTGTATTTAGTTGAGACTGTCCTGTTGTCCAGTGTTGTTTGAAAATATTCCTGTAATTTTGAACTCTGAAGTCACGGTGTTAATTTTCTGAGTATTGTCTTGTTCTTTTATTATTTATTATTAAATATATTTAAACATATCTTTGTGGCTGATATATGTGAGATATATTTAAGCTCTTAAAGTACTTGCATATGTATTTGGTGACACTATACAGGCCCCTCCTACATAGCCTTGCAAGTCTTGGTCAAAACTACTATTTGGATTAATAGTAACATTACACAGTAGGATTGGACACCCTTTGTATGGGCCTTATAGTATCTGATAAGATTAGTTGGTGGCAGTGATAACTACCTTACAGTCTGGGCAGAATGGCCATAGCTAGTAAACCTGTGCCAACCTTTCCCAGGAGTGTGCGCATGCGTGTGTGTGTGTGTGTGTGTGTGTGTGTGTGTGTGTGTGTGTGTGTGTATGTGTGTGTGTGTGTGTGTGTGTGTGTGTCATAGTCTGCGCAGAAGGGGCATAGCTAGTAAACCTGTGCCAGCCTTTCCCAGGAGCGTGTGTGTGTGTGTGTGTGTGTGTGTGTGTGTGTGTGTGTGTGTGTGTGTGTGTGTGTGTGTGTGTGTGTGTATAAATCAAAGCTCAAAGAGTGTGTGTGTGTGTGTGTGTGTGTGTGTGTGTGTGTGTGTGTGTGTGTGTGTGTGTGTGTGTGTGTGTGTGTGTCAGCTACCTGGGCAGGGACACGAAGCACTGGTTGGACAGAGGGTGCTGGAGGTTTGGGCTTGGCTACTCAGCTGAGATCTCAACCCTATAGCTGTGCCAATGGGGATTCTTATTGGGGATCTGGAGAAAAAGGGATAAACCACACCTAGACTGACTGTGGTCTCTGTCTCCTCTTAAAAAAAACTTTATTCAGCTGTGTGCTGCTTTTACATTATTTGCATTTCCTCCTCCAACTCTTTTACTTCATCTTGGTTTTTCTGCTGCTTGTTCTCTAAAGTGTTCAATTGCATCTTATCTGCTGCATTTATTACTGCTGTTTTTAGCTTGTTTAAAATTTAAGTGTTATTCTAAGCCTTTTAGCTTCGGTTTAAGTGCTTGGGCTTTAGGCCTACCCCTTAGCTCTGCCTGGCCTCTCTTCCTCAGATTCTGACAAATATGGATGGACAGTTTCCTACGGTTTCTCCTGCCAGCCTGGTCAATATGGACATCCTGAGACAGTGTAGCAACTACCTCATGTACATGGACAACCATGTACTACTACCACCTAGGAACACAATTTGTGAGAGATGCAATTACATAAAGAAGCTACAGTCTATGCTCTCTCCCTCACAAGCCAGAATATCTGGATCTGAGAAGGTTGTCAACACAATCACTACACCTCAGACACCACCCACAACTACACAACACACACCCACATATGCAGAGGTCCTCAACAAAAACAAACCCAAACAAAGGAGACCTTGGATGCAAAAACACAATAGAACTACACAACCCTCCATACCACATACCATGCATAGTCCACACATCAGTGTCTCGCAACCACTAAGGCCTAACCATAAAGCCAATATATTAGGCATAGGAGACTCTATTGTGAGACACACAGATGTGCATCTCACCAGGCTGGATAAGGAGAAAAGGTCACAGTTAGTTGTTTGTCAGGTACCAGAATCTGCCATATCACACACGCACACTCAAGTGTCTCAGCAACAGGTACTGTTATGACTCTGCCATAGTCCATGTTGGTGTGAATGACTTGAGGTGTACCTCCCTGGACTATATGAAGAGAGACATGATTGAGCTCACTGAATATGTGTCCCAGGCAGGTATGTCCCTTGTCTTAAGAAGCATTTTACCATCACCCAGAATGATGCCTTAATACAAACAGGAAATTATTAACTTTAACAATTGGCTTAGTTTCTGATGTCATTCCAGAGGCCCTTGCCTCCCCATACTGCCATTTTTAGGAAAAGTCACTAGGTCACCACTACCAACATAAAAATTTCAACAAAACACAAATTAAAGGTCATGCTATTAAATGCTAGGAGTCTAAACATGAAACTGCACTCATTGCAAGCATTATTAACCCTGGAAGATGCTGGCATTTGTGCAGTCACAGATACCTGGTTCAAAGCTGAGGACAGCATCCCAGCCTTACCTGGTTACTCATCCTATCACACATTCAGACCCCAAACTGTTGGCAGCAAAGTCAAAGGAGGTGGAGGTTCAATATTTATTAAACACACACACACACCTACAGGCTGGTCAAACAGTATGACACACAGGAGACACTCCAGGTGCAGTTAACCATTGACAAGACCCCTACTCAAATTATAGCTAGCTACAGGCACCCAAACTTGACTCAAGATGCCCACTTCACCAATCTGGACCTCTTCAAATCTATCAAGATTCAACCCTTCACCCTGATCCTGGGTGACTTTAATTACCCAACCATAGATTGGAAAAATTACTCATGCCAGAACACAAATGCCCAGAGATTCCTCGATTTTATCAATGCAAATGCCTTGGAACAGCTAGTCGATATCTCCACAAAAGGTGATAATATCTTGGACTTGATATTAACCAACATTAATAACCACTGCAGCACCCCTACAGTATCATCCTCCCTGGAAAGATCCAACCATAAAGCGATCACTTTCAAAGTCACCATCTCCCCTGACCTCCCTCTAGCTAGGGTCAAACAAAAAAACTTCTCCAAAGCTGATTACAACCTCCTGAGGGATAGTATAAATAGCTTCACAGCCCCTTCCCCATGGTAGAAAATGGCACAATGTGCAAATCTACACCAAAGTACTATACAAGCATTTCTATAGATGCATGGAATCAGAAATACCTGACAGGACAAAATCATCCTTCACAAGAAAAAGTAAACCTGTCTGGTGAACATCTGCAGTAAATAAACTATATAAAAAAAGGAGAAAATTACTGTCCAGGATAGAGAAGGAGCAGGTGCCTAACTGGAAGCAATCTATCCTTAGCCTGAGCAAGCAAATAAGAGCACTACAAATTGGCCACATCTACCAGAGACAATCATAAGGCCTTCTTCACATATGTCTGAAATCTCAATGGAAGCACCCAGATCTGTTCAGAACTGGTGGTCAAGGGCACGACATACACAAATGCTGTAGATATAGCCAATCTACTGGCTGACAGATTCAGTGAAAACATCTCCCCTTTGTTTCCCCATCAGTAAATCAGGACATCCCCAGTACCTGACCCCCACCCATTATCTCTAGGGAACAAGTCATCACTGCCCTCTCAAAGGCAAAATATACAGCCTCCATGGGACCCAATAACATTCCTGGCTGCATCCTACATGAACTCAGGCATGAACTTGCAGCACCATTAGGCACCCTTTTCAACCAAAGCCTGAGTAACATCACTGCCCTCTCAAAGGCAAAAAATACAGCCTCCATGGGACCCAATAACATTCCTGGTTGCATCCTACATGAACTCAGGCATGAACATGCAGCACCATTAGGCACCCTTTTCAACCAAAGCCTGAGTAACAGCTTTGTCCCAGCCACGTGGAGGACAGTAACTGTCATCCCTTTGCACAAAGGTGGAGCATCCACCGATCTGGGAAATTATAGGCCCATCAGCCTAACTAGCCTGATCTGAAAGTCTATGGAACAGATTATCATGGAGCTCATTAACAGGGACATTGGCAACCTCCAAACACTCGACCCTACACAGTCTGGCTTTGTCAAGGGGAGGTCATGTCTGGTAAATCTGGTCAACTTCTTTGAGACAGTCACTAAAGCCATGGACAAGAGGAAGATGGTTCACACCACCTACCTTGACCTAGCCAAAGCCTTCGACATTATTACCCACTCAGGCATAGCAGATAAACTCTGTCAACTAGGCATCAATCCATATGTTACCAGATGGGTAGCAAACTGGCTCACTGCTAGAACCCACCTAATCAAAATAGGAGAAGCCACCTCAAGCAGTCAACCCGTAACGAGTGGTGTACCCCAGAGATAGGTCTTGGGGCCTCTGTTATTTGGGATATACTTCTCTGAGGTGCAGGCCAAAATCAGTGGACTATGGTTGACCAAGTTTGCAGATGACTGCAAGCTGGATGCAGTCATCAATTTCCCAGGTGATGTGGACGTCTTCCAAGAGGGTCTCACCCAAACAAATGACTGGTGCCAGAAACATGGCCTCAAGCTGAATGCCAAAAAATACATCATCATCTCCTTTGGGGAGAGTGATGTCCCCACATATTATCACATTAATAACAATGTCCTAAGTATACAATCAGTAGTGAGGGATTTGGGCACCCAGGTTGAGATCAACCTGACTTTTGACCAACATGTTGCTTCCATTGTATGGAAAACGTTCTACATGACCTACCTCATAAGTAAAGGTATCTCATCTAGGGACAAAGAGGTCATAACATCCCTGCATTCTTCCCTTATAAGGCCAGTTATTGAGTACAATGCCCCCTTTGGAATATACCTCGCAAAGCACATGCAGCAACTGGAAAAAACACTGATGTTCTTCACCAGGAGAATCCAGGGCCTCAAGCATCTACTCTACACAGAAAGGCTAAATGCCCTATCCCTCTACTTAGTTTCATCCTCAGGGGTGACGTCTGTTTGGCATATAACGCAAACTCAGACCCCACCTTGATGGGACTACTGCATATCTACAAATCAAGCTCCACTCAAGCAACCCAAACACATGACCTCAACCTGGTCTGTGATATCAATAGAACTTGTTGGTGGGACAGATTTGTGTGCCAGAGACTCTCCCATCTGTGGAATAGACTCCATCTCCATGTCAAGCAGAGTACCTAATTTATTCCTTTTTAAATGCAACTTGGATAACTGGACGGGAAACAGAAAATACACCCCTGGGATTCCACCTGTGTCCCTGCTGGACAGGGGATTTGGGTGCTGACATGTCTAAACATGGGCTAAACTCTTGGCTAGGCTTATAAGGGCCTCAGAGCCAATAGCCTAGTAACCTCCTATGATCCTATCATCCTAGGATCTTATGAAGGGAAATTGCACTTTACTGTGTGTGTACTTGTCATCCTCCCAGTGTGTACATCTCCTAGCTGTTGCCAGTGGAAAAGATTGAGGCTCCTTAACTACTGGGCCAGTGCAGGGGCGTCACAGCCCCTTACTTAATTGGGCACAAGTATTGACTGAAGTTGATGGTAGATCCTTGGCACATAATACACATTACAGTTTTGACCTTGTGCACAGTGAGAATGTTTTTGCAGGCAATAATGATGTAGATAACAGTGTGGAAAATTACAGTGGCCAAGCATTCATTACTACTTATTCTGTTGATAGTAGGGAGATTTCAAAAATATTATATAAAAACTGGCAGTTTATAAAAAATGATAAAGAACTGTGTGTTAAGCTAGGGACGTGCCCTCATATTATATATACTATGGGCGCAAGTTTTAAAAACGTGTTTGACAACTTGGTTACTGACAAAAAAAGGGCTGATGGTAAAATGAGAAAATGTGGGGAATGCAGGCAATGCCATTATATTTGGTTCTATATTATGACATCGAAATGTCGTAATATTGAATGCCTAAACATTGAACTGTATTCATCGAAACGCATTTATGCGAATCGATGAATACTTCCAGGGCAAAGATGCAGTTAGCCAACTACAAGGTGTTGCCCTTTTCTCTGCTGTAGTGCGATCTTGGGTTGGTATATTTAGTTGGGGTGGTGTGGGGTTGTTTTAGGTTAGGTTACCTACGTAGGATTGTGGGGCAAGTGTTTTTTGCATTGTATGTATTCATCAAGTCACGTAAGTGCATTTCGATGAATACAGTTCGATGTTTAGGCATTTGATATTATGATGTTTTGATGTAATACTGACGCTTATATTTATATAGGACACAATGTGCATATACGTGATAATACTTTTAAAATATCAGGCAGATATAACTATAATATATTTGGGATGCTGTACATTGGAATATGTACATCATGCGATGCATATTATCTTGGGAAAACTGAGCAAAAATTAAAAGAGTGTATCTAAGAACATATCTACGAAATCAGGAAACCTAAAATGACAAGCATATATATGAACAACCATAAATTTCTATTTACAGTTCTTGAGAGAGTTGAACGTAGCCTGAAGGGAGGACTGTGGCATATAATTTTTGAACAGCAGGAATTATGGTGGTAAATATATTTCAATGCCATGGCACCCTCCCAGGCTTAAATGATATTATTTCAGTACATAGTTTGTTGAAACGTAAGACATATAAAAAATAGCTAATGTCCTTCTAGCATCTTAAGTCGATACTTTTTGTATCGTAGTGTTGTGTGTGTTAAGCATAAGCTTTTAATAACATTGTGGGCTTTGTAATATCTGTTTAAGTTTCAGCATTTGGAGGAAGTTTGCTACACTGTTGTTAGGCACTTTAAATGTATACATAGTAACAAGGAGGGCTGCCATTGTCCTCTGACTTAGGATATGGATATATACATAAACAACTTTGATGGAGGTTAATACTGTCTGATGAAGTCTATATTATTAATGGATGAAAGCATTTACTTGTGATTTTAAAAGTGTTTTATGTTGCACTTTTGAGTATTTTAGCTTCAGTAAATTCCATTGTGGATTCCAAGGGCTTTGTTTAATTGGTTGGTCTAACACTACTAGTTTGTTTGTTTTAAATTGAAATGTTGCAGCTGGAATTTTCATAAGCAATACAAGACATCTAATTCCGTATGTGTCAGATTAGCATTTGCTAGTGAATCGGGGTCAAACCTAGAATCTTCAGATCAAAATAATTGAATGCAATCCTTGACTTTGCCACGACAGCCGAAACACCGACATGGGCAACGTGTGAGCGTGAGTCGGTAAGTATTGCGATAGTGAGGGATTTAGCATTAGGGAGCGGAGAGGTAAGTGTGTGATAGTGAGGGATTTAGCGTTAGGGAGCGGACAGGTAAGTGTGTGATAGTGTGGGATTTAGGGTTAGGGTGCGGGAAAGGTGAGTGTGCGGTATTGTCGGACTTAGGGTGTGGGTAAGGTAAGTGTGCAATAGTGACGGACTTTAGGTGTAGTGGCGGGTTAAGTGAGTTAGGGTTAGGGTGCGGGTAGGGTAAGTGTGCGATAGTGACAGAATGTAGGTTTAGTGGCGGGTTAAGTGAGTTAGGGTTAGGGTGCGGGTAGGGTAAGTGTGCGGTAGTGTCGGACCTTAGGGTTAGGGTTTGGGTTAGGGTTAGTGCATGTATAGTTGTGTGTAATGTGTAGTTTACGTTTTGTGTGTCGGTGTTTTGGGTGTCGGTGTTATGGTGCTCGGTTTTGTGAGTTGTCAGTTTTGTGCGTTTTCGGTGTTTTGGTGTCGTTGTTTTGCGTGTCGGGTTTGTGGCTTGTCGGTGTTGTGATAGGGATCCATATATATATATATATATATATATATATATATATATATATATATATATATAAAAAACATAAATATTTGATATTCTAGTAGCACAACAGCTTATCTTTGTTTATCTATACAGATCTTTAATTTGTCAAAAATATACGACATACCTTTTTCATGTAGAGTTATAACAGATCATATGAAAAAAAAAAATCTTGTCATTCTGGGAAATTTGCTTATTCATAGCTAAAAATGTATACTCATACAGTTTCCTTACCTATTAAAGACTGCTTGTTTAATTTGACTCTCTGTCACTAGGTTATCTAGAATGGTTTTATTATAGTCAATGTTAATGTCTCATGCACCTAAATTTATAAAATTCCTAAAACTGATGACTCTGTATACAGCTTCCTAGTCTAGGTGCCTCGTGTCCTATTTAGAATGTCTTACAAAATCTCAGTATATTACAAACAGGTATGCAACCTATAAATCAGACATTTGCTTTTCGACATCAGTATATGCTGCACATATGAATACATTATATGAATATCAATATAAGTCTTATTACTGGATATTCCCAATGTCAGATTTGCTTTATTTGGGCATGCAACACAGAACTTCAAAGATAAAGTCTATTTTGTTAACATCTGGGTCCTTGATGTACACAAAGCAATATGCTGCATCCTTTTATTGCAGTGCCTTAAAACTCATTACAGCGAAGTGACGTCTCTAGGCATTTCTGCAGTTACCACCCACTGCGCCTCTAGGCGTCAAATATTGCTTGTTCATATTTGCATTAATAATTCCAAAACCAAGCTACATACAAAGTAACAGAATATTTTATCTTGAAGTATACATGTTTGCAAACACAATTGTATTGATATCTGACTTCTGGCAATGAATATTTGTTAGAACTGTAAGGTGATTACTTCATTTTTTCAAGGCTCAAACCACACTCACTGGGAGTTAAAGTTTCACACTCAAAAGAGCTATACTGGAAGGAATGAGTTAAAAACAAACAAAACAATGTAATACTATTGGGTGACCATACTTTATGCATCCAACTGTTGCACTAGCAATTCTGTACCTGTCCTGTATGTAAAATCAAATATTTTCTATATTTTAACTTTAAAAGTCAGTATGTACCCATACTGTCATTGCATTTAAAATCTAAAATATATTCTGACATTGATAGTTTCAGCCAGTTCTGTCCATTAGCATCATCTGTGATATCTATAAGCTTGAGAAAACACATTTAACAATTTATTCTGTACCTTTCTTAGCTTTGTAACCCAGGGTGCAAGACCAGTGAAAATTCATAACAACAAGTATAGGTCACACATTTAAAATAATCTTCACAAACTGCACTGTCTCTTCCATGTGCAAGTATATAATTTACTGTCAGATCTGTATTAGTCAAACAAAGAGAAATTAGTTACTGCATTTATCAGGCTATAAAGCTTAAAATGTAGCTTCTTTAAAAATATATTCTATTACCTCGCATATTATAACATACAATAACTCTGTCTAAGGAAAAAACTCACAAAATTCTGTAGATATGTTATTGTGTGTGTACATGTGTGTACAGGGTTGACCGTGCAATAAATTTCACAGATTGTCTCTCTCTCTTACCCAAGGAAACACTACCTTAGAAACTGTCAAGATTTATTATATGTAGGCTTAAACAGTATTGCTACATATTCAGTGCTTTTCATGTACCATACAACATGCATGTTTAATGTTCTAAGACTCAGAGTGACTACAACACATTTATATGCATAAAATAACATTTGCTGTAAATGCTTTGTATGAAATGTGTATGCAATTTAAACATTTTAATCTGTTAAAAAATCTTAATTTCTGCAGAAGTCATTAAATTTGTCACTAAAACGTTGAAATTTCATATTACGCCACTATTACTAAAGTTCCCTGATTATAATCAAAAAACTTTTTAAGCTTTGAATTGTAATGCAATACAATTTCTCCACATAATTCAATAAGAATAAAAACAATTTATTAGAATTCCCTAAGCAATGTTTATTTGATATTTCTGAAATTATTTGGATAAATTAATTATACGAGTTTAACAAAAGGGTATGACATTAAATAACAAATGTTCAGCTATCCATTTTGGTGCCACTAATTATTTTAATCCCTATGCACTGGACAATTCTATCTGTTCCTCAGTCAATAAAGTTAAGTGTGTGGGGGATTTTGTTGACATATCTTTTTCATTTGATTTCCAGATGAACGATGTTGTAAGAAAATGCTATGATTTATTAAAATACATCTTTAGGAGTTTTACATCTACAGACAGAATTATTATGGTTAAGTTATTCTCAGCTTATATTCACCAATAATAGAATACTGTAGTTCCTTTTGTGCGTTGGGAATATCACAAATGGCAAAGCTTAAGAGAATTCATAGAATTTTAGACATAAAGATGGATGTCAGTCTGTATATATGCAATGAAACTTGAAACCTGGCCATTGCATTCAATAGCTTGCAGACTGTTAAGAGACAATCAGTATATAAATACACCAAATATTAAGTCTTTTCAGTTATGTTCAGTTTGATTTTATAGACAATAAATTAAATACCAGTAAAATACCATGTTAGCATAACTATTGAATATTAACTCAAGACTGAAGTCAATTCAGGGCTGGTAGATTATGGAATACTTTACCAATATATATTAGATGTGCAAATAATTTATTTTACTCAACATATGGCATAATAAACTGCTTTATGCAAAAGGGGGCTAAATTCAAGCAAGCCTTTAATTGGCCTGCATAGCCTCTGGGCTTGAAATACATTTTTGTAAATCCATAACTTAATGAAATAGTACCCATTGGCAAGCAGCCAACACATTGTAACTACTGAATTTAGTTTATTTGCTGGCATTGTTTTCTCATACTCTTAGTGCCTCCATCTTGATTGCCTTCTGCACTTGCTTTTAGTCATTTTTAATTTAATTGCATTTATTTAAACTATATTTGCTTTAATATTGCTACACACTCGTGTGCTAGCTTGCACTGCATTTGAATTGTTTTTACTGCTGTTTTAGCTGCTTTTCTGTAAAAAAAAAAAGTTCTAAGCTTGTTTCCTGCCTTTCCTGCAACTAGTCTAGTAGTCCAGTCCAGATACATGTTTGCTGTATCCATGACTGTTTGCAAGCTTCTGAGCTCCCCCCCCCCCAAGCCTTTCTGTGTTGGAGGGAAGCCTTCTAGCTTATCAGTGGAAGTGGTAAGCAGTAGGTAGCCTATCTACCACAAGAAGAGTGGTTTCTGGCCCAAAAACTGTAGTTTATTGGCCGTGTGGTTAGTTTTTCCATCCCTTTCAACTTTCTGGTTTAAAAGCCCATGTTTGCATTTGTTTCCCACCTTTCCTGTAAATAGTCTAGTCCAGATACAGATTTGCTGTATCCAAGACTGTTTTTAAGCTTCTGAGCCCCCCAAGCCTTTCTTTGTTGGAGGGAAGCCTTCTAGCTTATCAGTGGGAGTGGTATGCACTAGGTAGCCTATCTATCACAAGAGGAGTGGTTTCTGGCCCCAAAATTGTAGGTTATTGGCCGTTTGTTCAGTTTTTCCATCTCTTTCAACATTCTGGTTTAAAAGCCCGCATTTGCACGGGTTTGTACTTGTTTAAGCTCTGCACGGTGGTGCCGAGCTGAAGCAAACTATTACTAGTGCCAGAAAGTCTGCTCTTCAGTTTTTCCCTTAGATCTTGTTAGTTCTTTCTCTCCTGCACTTCAAATAGCCTAATCACTTTGCACTTCAAGTTTTTGTAGCAATTATTATAGCACACCTAAGTGCCATCAGCACTAGTCATTCTTCATGGAAATAGCTCCAGTACTTAGTAGTTATGACCACACCCTCCTGGCATGATTAAAGGGTGGTTCCCTGTGATTTCTTCTATTAACCTGGTGCACTTGGGCATCCTGAGGCAGTGCAACAACTGCCTCATGTACAGAGACAACCCTCTCCTCTTACCTCCCAACACTCAGACTTGTGAGAGATGCACTTATATCACCAAATTTGAAGCTATGCACTCTCCTGCCAAGAACAGACTAGCTGGTCAAGAGGAGAAGGTCAACGCCTGCATCACACCACATGGAACACATATCCCTCTAGAACACCCACTATCACAGCTCTCTCATAAAAACACAAACCACACACCTACCTTCATGGAGGCTGTCAATAGAAATTTACCCAAACAGCAAATACCTCCAAGACAGAATCACACCCAACCACCACAACACAGCACAAACCACAGGATGCGTAGCTCGCCTCCACAGTGTGACCCTCAACCTAAGCCCCTGAGGCTAAACACCTTGCTGATACACTAATCATAGGTGACTCAATAGTGAGGCACACAGATGTTCGGAATAAGGAGAAGGTAACAGTCAGCTGTCTATCAGGTGCCAGAATCCGACACATAACACATGCACTCAGGTCACTCCACAACAAGTACAAGTATGACTCTGTTATTGTCCATGTGAGTCTGAATGATCTGAAATGCACCTCCCTGGACTACATGAAAAGAGACATGGTGACGCTCTCGGGTTAGGTGGCCCAAGCAGGTATGACACTAGCCCTGAGCAGTATCCTACCGTCACCCAGAATGATTCTGCAGTACAAACAAAAATGATTGACTTCAACAATTGGCTAAGTTTCTGATGTCATTCTAAGGGGATCCAGTATCTTAGGATGACATGATTGACAGACCTCGATGCTTTTCCAGAGATGGCCTGCAGCTGTCACCCCTGGGTTTCCGAGTACTGGCTAAGGCTCTTGCCACCCATATTGTGCCTTTTTTAGGCGGTGTTCTAAAGACCAAATTACCACTGTAACAGCTATAAATAAATGCAATCTGAGGGTCATGCTGCTCAATGCTAGAAGTTTAAATTTCAAGATGCACTCACTCGAAGCACTCCTCAAAATGGAGAACATCGATATTTGCGCTGTAACACAGACCTTTATTAAAGCAGCAGAAAGCACCCCTGTGTTACCAGGGTATAACTCATTTTACACCTTTCGGCTCTGAAGCATGGACCGAAGCTCCAAAGGCGGTGGTGTCTCCATATTCATAAAGGATATGCACACCTCCAAACTAATAGCCCAGCATAATGCATCTGAGATACTTCAGGTACAACTAACATTGGGTAAGACGGCGATCCATGTCATAGCCTGCTATAGGTCCCCAACCATGTCCCTAGACTCTCACTCTACATTCCTAAGTACCCTAGAATCTATCAAGGTCCAACCCAAGACTCTATTACTAGGAGACTTCAACTACCCCTCCATTAACTGGGAAAACTACTCAAGCACCAACACTGGTGCAATGCTTCCTGGAATTCATCAATTCCAATGCCCTGGACCAGCTCATTCTGACCCCCACTAGAGGAAGCAACATCCTTGACCTGGTTATTACTAACATGGGTGACTGTTGCTCTACACCACTAGTCAATCCCTCCCTGGTCAGATCCGACCATAAACTAATCACCATGGAAATCCACATCTCACCCACAACCCCCGCAAAGGTAATCACCTTGAAAAACTTCTCCAAAGCTGACTTTGGACTCCTAAAAACAGAGGTGGCTAACTTCATGGCACCCTTGCCAATGGAAAATAGCTGCATGGCTGCTGAATCATACACCAATGCACTGTACAAACACATACACAAATGCATGGAATTAGCCATACCCAAAAGAATCAAGATGATCTCCTCCAAAAAAGGAAGCCAGTCTGGTGGTCCCCTGCCATTAATAAACTCTACAACAGAAGAAAGAAACGGCTGCAGAAAAAGGTAAAGTCCCAAGACTGGAAAAACTCCCTTATTAGTCTCAACAAAAAGTTAAGATCCCTCATCAAATCCTCTGAAGCCAGCTATGAAGGCAGAATTGCGACAAACACTAAAAACAATCACAAAGCCTTCTATAGCTATATCAAGAACCTCCATGGCAATAGCCAGATTTGCTCTGAGATACTGCACAATGGTACCTCCTATACTCAGCCAACAAATATCGCCAACATACTGGCTGACAGATTCAGTGCTAACTTTACTCCTCTCTCCCCCCCTAAAGGACCAATCACAATACTGGAAGAATGCCAGGCACCCAGCATTACTGCAGCACAAGTTAAAGCTGCATTGTCCAAGGCCAAGAATACAGCTTCCATGGGACCCAATAATATGCCTGGCTGTGTTCTACATGAACTACAAAGAGAACTGACACCACATCTGTGTGCCCTGTTCAGTCACAGCCTCACCTCAGGCTTTGTCCCTAACAAATGGAGCACTGCTACAGTCATCCCTCTCCATAAAGGGGGAGCGACTACAAACCCTGAGAATTATTGCCCCATTAGCCTGATGGGTCTGATATGTAAAGCTATGGAGTGCATCATCATGGACCTGATTAACAAAGATATAGGAAATCTCCAAACTCTAGACCCCATGCAATTTGGCTTTGTGAAAGGAAGATTATGCTTGCTCAACTTGGTTGACTTCTTTGAGTCAGTCACCAGGGCTGTGAATGAAAGTAAGGCAGTGCATACAGCCTTCCTTCATCTGGCCAAGGCCTTTGATACCATTCCTCACTCTGGAATTATTGATAAACTCACCAAACTAGGCATCAACCCCTATATCACTAGATGGGTTGCAAATTGGCTCATGGATAGAACACACACAGTGTGAAAGTAGCAGACTCCAAGTCAGACTGCTGACCAGTCACGAGTGGAGTCCCATAGGAATCAGTCCTGGGTCCTCTCCTGTTCGGCATCTACTTCTCAGAAGTCCAGACCAACACAAAAGGACTCTGGCTGACCAAGTTCACAGACGACTGCAAGCTGGGAGCCATTATTAACTCCCCAAGTGATGCAGACATCTTACAGAAAGGCCTCACTGAGACCAATGACTGGTGTCAAAACCATGGCCTTAAGCTTAATGCCAAAAAATGCGTCATCTTCCCCTTTGGTAAAAACTCTGTTCCGACTAATTATCACATTGATGGGAGCCCACTGAACACTGAAGATGTTATAAGAGATCTGGGGATGCAGGTTGACAACAACCTCTCCTTCAACCACCACATTGCCACTGTAGTCAGAAAGTCCTTCTATGTGGCACATCTCATTACCAAGGGTTTTGCATCCAGGAAGAAAGAGGTAATCGTCTCTCTCTCTCTCTCTCTCTCTACCCTTCCCTCATTAGACCAATCATCGAGTATAATGCCCCATTTGGCATGTACCTCACTAGACACCTGCAACAGCTGGAGAGGCCACAGGGATACCTCATGAAGAGGATCATAGGCATTAAACACATGTCCTACACGGACAGACTCAAAAGACTCCAGCTATTCTGTCTCATATCGCCTACTTAGAGGTGATCTCTGCTTGACTTACAAAGCCATGTCTGACCCAGCTCTGTTAGAAATGCTACATCTAAAGAAATCCCAATCCCTCTGCACCACATGCTCCAGAGATCCCAACCTCATTACCGCAATCAACAGAACATGCTGGAGGGACAGGTTCCTCACCCAGAGACTGTCCATGCTCTGGAATAGACTTCCCATACATGTCAAGCAGAGCACCTCGCTGACCTTCTTCAAGAGAAATCTTCATGAGTGGATGGATAATAGAAAGTTCACCGCGGGAATCCCTCCAGTGGCTCTACTTGATAGAAGCACAGGGAACTAACATCGGGTGGCACGATGCCAGGGCACTTCTATGCGCTAGGCTTGTAAAGGCTCCAGGACCATTAGCCTAATATACACCTATGAACCTATGAGTCATCAGTTCATCATATTTTTAGTCATTATTAACCCAAAATGTTTATATTGTAGTGTTTACCTCTAAAAACAAAAAGAAAATCCAAATGAAAGCTGAGTCTCCCTTCAGAGTTTTATACTATACCAGGCATTGTCTGTTATATACCTGCATCTTCTCCATAATATTTTCTTTCAATAGAAAAAAAATAAAGAACATATATGCAATGCATGTGACTCAGATGAACAGTGCCAGTCTTATCTCTATATTTCCTTTACAAATAGATGTAATTATGCATTTCTGATATGCAGGTCCAAAAGTCATAAAGCCTGATTTCACTTCAAGGATAATATTCTATCATACATAAGCAGAAAACCTTTGTTTCTTTTTAATTTCAATCTTATAGATCACGTGCAAACTGACAAAATTAAAGTAGACTACCTGTTCTCAAAATGCAACTTAGAACAAGAACACTCATCCATCTACCTACTGAATAACCTACTTGAAACTTTAAGGAGTTTTTATTCCTCCCCCAGGGAGGGTTTCAGAGAGAGTCTCCTAGATCTGTTAGGTAAAGTGATTTTATCAGGATTATAGAGTCATAGGAGAAAATTAGGCCAACACCATCTAAAGAGCCTTTTTAAGCCTATCTATCCATCCCAAAAATATTAGAAAGGTATTGGGTCCATAAGTTATGTGGAGGGTTTATAAACTTGAACATAAAAGTATGAGCATTTACACATTTCCTGTAATAAGAGACATAGATGTAGACCAGGGATAAATTTGCAATTCCTCATCCACTGATCCAAGTTTCACTTGAGCGCATGCAGGGAAAAACATTGCTTCACATTGATAGGAAGCCTGTTCTAGAGAAGGGACAGGCCTGATAAATACACCTGCCCTTCTAGCATGTCCTATTTATGTTGCAGGTTAGGTTTAGGTCCCTGTATTGGGTATTTCTGCAGCTATTGTTTTGCAGATATAGAACATGTCTATTAAGGCTGTATCAGAAGATGCTTTGTAGGCCAGTCATAGAGTCTCCTCTCAGCAGCCTGTATGAGACCAAGTACCAGTCATACATTGCCCCTCAGCAGCCTGTACGAGACCAAGTACCAGTCATACATTGACCCTCAGCAGCTTGTATGAGACCAAGTATAAGGACAATATTTTGAGGCAGTCTGTGTAGGACTTTTCTACACCAGGTATTAGTTTTGGGAGAAACATCTGTGCTTGCTCCAGTTGTTGCATATACCTGGACAGATGCAAGCTGAAGGATACAATGTACTTAACAACTGGTCTTATGAGGGCAGAATACAATGGAATTATGACATCTTTGTACCTAGATGCCCTACCCTAGCATATAAGTTGTGCATCCTGGAATGGTTTTCTTATTACTGTAGACACATGATGGTCAAAGGCCATATCACTATTTACATGTGCTTCCTAATCCCTAACTACTGGGATGACTCTTGGGGGTTTATTATCAATGTAGTAATTTGCAGGGTTGACTGTCTCACTGAAGGATACTATTACACACTTCTTAACACTGAGTTTAAGACTGTGACTCTGGCAACAGTTATTAGTTTGTGTCAGGCCCTCTTGTACGATGTTTGTGTCTTTGGAGAATTCCATGACTACACTTAATCTGCAATTGTCTATGAATTTGGTCAGCCAGAGTCTTTAGATGTTAGCCTTGGCTTCAGAGAAGTAGATGCCAAACAATAGTAACCCCATCACCATGCCCTGAATGACTCTGCTCGTGACTGGTCTTTTTGTTGTGCTAGACATCCCTTTCCCTATCTTAACTTTTTGGATCCTATCTGTGAGTCATTCAGTGGGTATATACCTAATTTTGTGAGCTTGTCTATAATGCCAAAGTGACATATTGTGTTGAATGCTTTGGCTAGGTTGAAGTAAGCAATGCACACCATTTTGCCCACATCAGTTGCTTTGGTGACCTTCTCAAAAACGTCCACAAGATAGAGTCAGCATTATCTTCCTGAATGAAACGAAAGTGAGTTGGATCCAGCATTTGAAGATTTTCTATGTCATTATTTGCCATGTCCGTGATAATTTTTCAATGGCTTTGCATATGAGACTAGTCAGGCTAATAGGTCGGTAGTTTCCTGGCTCCATGGATGGACTGTCCTTGTGTAGTCGGATAACAACTGCAGTCCTGAATTTGTTTTGTAAGAAATCTGTTTGGAGGTAATGGCAAAATATTTCTTCCAGCGTTTTTTTTTTTGCTTTGGACAGTTCATTGGGGACCTGTTTCCTGGTGATAGTTGGGGAGCTATGATTGGTAGTATTTGTAGAGAGGTGTCAGGGAGGGAGAAAGAGGAGTAAAACTGCTTAATTCATTGGCTAGTAGATTTGCTATATTCTCTGGCCCAGTATAGGTGGCTCCATTTACAATTAGTTTTGGCATATTGTAGTATGCTGTCTTTGAGGTTGTGGACATAGCTGAAAAATGCCTTGCGTTTGTTCTTAGCCTGGAAGGCTTCAAATTTGGCTTTCTTTGACTGAATTAGGCCCCTGGGTTGTTTATTTTGTTTAATGAGGGAGTTTTTACCTTACTGGGTATTGTATTTCCTATTTTGGCTAGGGTTTTCCTCCTTTTGTTATATAATCTGTCAGTAGGTTCATAGGTTCATAGGTGTTTACTAGGTTAATGACAACAAGGGCCTTTTTAAGCCTAGCCATGCATTCCAAATCTTTGACAAGTTCTGATACCCTTGATAAGTGTAAGCATGGGTCTGAAAGATGAACCATTTACAGGTTACCAGTTTGGATCAGAGACATAGATGCCAAACCAGGGATGAATTTCCGGTTTCCCATCCATTTGTCCAAGTTGCACTTGAATTGGGTCATAGAGGAACTCTGTTTCACATGGATGGGGAGCCTGTTTCATAGAAGGGGTAGTCTCTGGGATATACACCCATCTCTACAGCAGGTACTACTTATATCACAGGCAAGGTTCAAGTCTTTAGAATGACTAATTCTGGTGCTGTTTGTTTTGTGGATATGCAGGAAGTCCATCAGAGTGGGGTCTGAAAATGCTCTGTGGGATGCTGTGATCCTACCAGGGTGGCTTATTTTCAGAGTTCGTAGTGAATTTATTTCAGGTAGGTACCACAGTCTGTATACAGCTGTAGACATGATAGTAAGGGGTTCTTGTGAATGACTCACTGTAGGCAGCAGTGTTCCCTGGCTTTAGGGTGGGGCTTGAAATTTTGCCGGTCTATCACTTAGAAGTAGGAAGTTTACCTTAGAATAACTTCAAAATGTTCCAGAGTTACCTTGTGCCACAGGTTTTATTTTTATTTCAAAGGAGACAGTTTTATGGTCTGACCTGACTAGTGAGGACAATACATTTGGGAAGGTGCAGCATTCTCCATGATGGTGAGGACTAGGTCTAGGATGACAGTACCCCTAATGTGTGTGCAGACTATCTGATCTAGGGTATTTGTGTTTACAAAGTCCAGAAGTCTCTGGACTTGCATGTTAGGGGTTGTGTACGATCCTCACTTTATAAAGCAGCAACCTTGCTACCTGATGATTGGTTTGATTTGTTGGTGTCTAGTTCATGCAAAATCTGCATGTATATGTGTATAAATGTATACATGTGTGCACACACAGACACACATAAGTATATATATATATATATATATATATATATATATATATATATATATATACACACACACACACACACACACACACACACATATATATATATACATTTATATATATATATATATATATGTATATATATTTATATATATATATATATATATATATATATATATATACATACACACACACACACACATATATATACATATATATATATATATATATATATATATATATATATATATATATATATATATATATGGATCTACCTGACTACATCGACTGTTCAGAAGAGCGAAAACGACTTCACCGACGCCAGAAGATTGACAAGTCAGAAGACCGACGGAGGAAAACACCGACGCTGAGAACACTGAGATGGGGAAAGGATGTGTAAGTATGCGGTAGTGAGGGACGTTAGGGTGTGAGTAAGGTAAGTGTGCGATGTTGACGGTCTGTAGTGATAGGGGTGGGATAAGTGAGTTAGGGTTAGGGCGCGGGTTAGGTAAGGGTGCAGTAGTGATATTTTTTGGGTTAGGGGCAGGTTAAGTGAGTTAGGGTTAGGGCGCGGGTTAAGTGAGTGTGCGATAGTGACGGACCTTAGGGTTAGGATTTCGGTTAGGGTTGTGGATAGTTGTGTATGTAAGGGTTAGTGTTGGTTTGTAAGGATTTTGGTGTGCTTGTGTTGTGTGTGTGGTTTTTGGACAGGGGATTTGTTTTGTTTGTTGATTGTTGTTGTTATGATGTGTCGAGTGTATGAGGTGTCGTGTTTGTGAACTGTCGATTATGTGGTGTCGGTGAAGTTGTTTTCGCTCTTCTGAACTGTCGATGTAGTGAGGTAGATCCATATATATATATATATATATATATATATATATATATATATATATATATATATATATATATTAGATATAGATATATTGATACATATATAAATAGATATAGATAGATATATAAATACATATGGAAAGAGAGAGCTATATATTACAACTTATTCAATAGTGGTATACTAAAAGTGATAATATTGTGTGCAGACTATCTGATCTAGGGTATTTGTCAAAATGTTTAAACTTTACAAACTTAAACTTAAAATACCCACTAATTGGATACACGCACAACACATATACATTGCCTGTGTACATAATATCACTTGTCTGTTAGTGCTAACATGGGTCTAGAGTGGATGTCAGTTCCAGCTCTCTAAACATGTAGGAGAGTCGATATTTTGATTTTAACATTTCAGCATTGTAGTATGATTTTCAGTATATTGCTTTTCAGTAAGTTGACATAGACCCTAAATATCTATCTGTCTATCTAGTTATAGCTATGTATATGGATCTATTTCTTAAAACTGACATTTCAAAATGTCGACTTTCTTAAGATCAAGACCATATACTCAATGGTCTGAAACTTTTAAAATGAAACAAACTCTGAACATTGTGGTTTTGCAGGGGGTAAGCCCCTTGCACCTCCTACACCACCTGCCAATTATATACACCCACGCAGATTGCTGAGATTGCACTACTGTACTACAGTCTCAGTAAAAATGGTCTTCCTTCATTACTCAACAGTTGATGTTTCAGAATATCGATCATATGGTCTTATGGCCGTGATATATATATATATATATATATATATATATATATATATATAAAGAGAGAGAGCAAGAGTGATAGACTAGTTAATTACATACTTTTGAGCAAAACGCTCAAATGTCAACATCTTTTTGGCCTACAATACTTGGTCAACAGAGACAGATGATTGACATGTGCATGAGATTGACAATACCCAGGTAGGGGAATATGCCCTTTCCATAGGGATTGTACTGGCTTGGAGTTGGTATATACATTTAGCAGGGTGTGCACAGGGCTTGCTTTTATTTTCAACTGCTCCAAGGATAATCCATGGAACATGCAAAGTAGCTGTCGAGGTTCCATTTTTTGATGTTTCTACACCAGCTTTATGGATATCGATATTTCATCCATTCACTGTCGAGTACTACACCCATAAATATAGATAGAAAGATAGATTCAGGTATACATACACAGATATATTTTGCATAAAATGATATGAGACATCGGGATGTGCTGTGTCAATAATCAGGCTTGAATAAACATCATTAGTTATTACTTTTTTATGGCTACATTTACTGATACCTCAGAAAAAGGTCCACTATTCTATTATGGTTCAGCAGGAAGGAGCTGTGACATACTGCAGGACAGGTGCAGAGTGATGTTCATACTTACTAAATCTGAGAGTATGGAGAACATGGTAGGTTTGTAAAAATATGCTCCTACTTGCATCCTGTCTACTTTTCTAAAAGACAATGAAAATGCAGCTGCTCATCAGCTGTCTGAAGTCACTGGATTCAGCATACAACCAGAGCTGCTTTGTACTGCAGCACTTATCACGTCAGAATTTATTTATTTTTTATTTATTGATTTATTTTTATTTTACATTTGTTTACCGGGAAAGTCCGACTGAACACAGATCCATTTTCAGAGGTGGCCCGGGGAGAAAAGCGCCAGATTACATACATGCATCAGTCAAGAGGAAACAAATGCTGAATGCTGAATTACTGAAAACCACTGCAGGTGATTAGGTACTGCATCCTGCCTACCGTGCACATCAGTGAGGCTAGCACGTTTATGGGTAGGGAAAGGAAACGTACCATTTTACTGATATTTCAAGCTTTGTAAATCTTTAAGTAGAATCTTTTCATTGTGTCACCCATGGGATTATCACCAGTGGAGTGTAATGTTATCTCTGAGGTCAGTTTATTCAAAGTAAAAGGACAAGGTGAGTTTTCATTTTTCTACTTTTTCAAATTTCAGTGAGTTGGTGCAACCTGGAAAGTAGTAAATTTAAAGTCCAGAGGCAAGGGGTAAATCTCCCACTTTATGGGAATGCAAAGAGCAAAAGTCATGCTTATTTACTTTGTATAGTAGTTTATGTTGCAATTTTTTATGGTTGCATTAATGCAGCTTTTAAATATGTTTGCTGTGATGTGTTGCATCCTGATGATGCAGCATTCAATGTTTCATTGTATATCTGTATGAGAATATGGTGTTACAGTAGCATAGACTGCACTGCACCATAATGGGATTTTGTGGGCAAGACCCTTCTCTTGGGTTTTAATTTTCTTGTTGCTAACATTTATGCATTGATTTACATCCCTGATGAAGTGGTGTATATGATATTAGCTTTGAGAAGGCTGACACACTGAATGTTGCTTGGAAGGACTATTTGACCATTCCAGTGACTAAACTCCAGGTTCATTTGATCACTATGCAGTTTCAGAATTAATGTGTCTCCATGGAGGCTCTGCTTTGCCTGTTGAGGGAAAACTGTGATGCTGGTGGGCCCAGATAATATATATATATATATATATATATATCTGTATATAGATATGTAATTTGTGTGTAATTGATGCTTTATGACTATTGTCACAGTGGGATGATGTTTTTTTTTCCTTTGCCTGGACACAACTTTCTCATTCTGCAGTTGCTGCAGTACCTTAAATGGAATAAACTGTGAAAGTCTTCTAGGTTTCTCAAAGCAGAAGAACTTTAGACTCAATCAGTTTGCATCCCTATCTTACCCGAGCATATCCAAAGAAGTTTTACTGCATAGACTGCCAGCTACTTCACAACCAGAGAATACTATTAAATATCAGGCAACCACAGAAGAGGCTGGATTTGAGAAAAAAGATAGGGAACTGCTACATACAGGCCATGACTTGTTTCACTCTACTCAGTTCTTGCTAGTGTAAAGTCATAAATGGAGACAGGGTTGATGTAATTTAAAGTCTTGCATTTTAATGTAATTTCTTTGCAGGATAGTAGACAGTCCTCTGCTGAGGATATACAGAGATTTTCCTACCCCTGAGATATGCCTTTAATAATGTCCAGTGAGAGCTGAGTGGGAAATCCTAGACCCAAGGCCGTTGTGTCTGGTTAAAACTCTTTGCATAACTAACTGCAACAATGGCATTGTTTTATTTAAATTTTGAAGTATATTTCTATCATTTCCAACGGGAAAGTTTATTAGTCATTGAACATCTCAGGTTTTGTCTCCAGAGCTATTTTTCTATGGTGCTCTTGGGTGATTTGCAGGGAGGGGTAGTGATGTTTAACTGTGAGTTTTGGGTGGGAAACTAGCAATTTAACTGTGATTTCTAAAATGTGGGAAATTGGTTGTGTTCCTGCTGATGTCCTTCAGGCTACATTAAAAGGTAAAAGATAAAGCAGCTCCAGGAAAAGAGCAAGGTGCAGAGAAAATGAAGTAAAATAGAATAAAAACTGCACCAAATTCTAGTAACCTGTCCTTGGAAGCTTTACTTTTTAGTATGATATATACAGAAATGGTTAGCATGTTGTTATGTGCAGTGTTATTGTTATGTGAAATGCTTTCTCTACTTTTATAAGAGCTTAGTAAGGCTATACAATGCACAGCACTCATCTGTTTTTAATTTAACTAATCGTGACAATTTTTTAATTAACTATAACCAATGACCTTAGCAGTGCTGATCACCCGACATGCCTTTTATTTATTTAAATGTTTTATAGTATTTTACTAGCTGTCTAATGAAGTGACTTGGTTAGTTGCGAAAGCACTTACTTTTTTGTTTAAATAAAATCTTTGGTGTGTGAGCTTTTGGTGCAGTTTTTATTCTATTTTACATTAAAAAGTATGCTCACTGCCATAGGGCATGAACAAGGTACTACATATCGAAGAGAAACTTTGGGTACGTGTGTGTGTGTGTGTGTGTGTGTGTGTGTGTGTGTGTGTGTGTGTGTGTGTGTGTGTGTGTGTGTGTGTGTGTGTGTGTATGGGTCAGTTACTTATGCATCTTTCCAACTATTCGTCCAATAGCTGATTAAAGGTAGTATAAGCTTAAGAAAAGCCTCTACAAGGTCCTGTCTACTGGAAGTGGAAGGGTGAACTTTTTGAGATACATTTGTCAGGCTCCTGGCACTTAGACGTGCTTCCTACAATATATTTTTGAACTCTGTGGAAGATTGGGGTGGGTGGATTTTAAGGCCCACCTGAGAATGCACACTATAAGGTCTGGCAAATCTAAAGCAAAGTCCAGCTTGTGTATTTATCAGAGTAAATCTCATATGTTGGTTTATCTTAAATGTGATGTATCTCTCTTCTCTAGCAGCACTTAAGGGAAATATATGGATTATAGTCTGACTTGGGGAACATCATTCATTCAAAGGCTACAAGCCTTTTAGGGATCAGAATCATAGGTTGTGGCATACCCATACAGATGAATGTTTTTGTTAAAGTGGAGATCAGAGGGAAGATATTTTTGAGTCTCAAGATGGCTGAAGGGATTCAGGTGTTCAAACCAAATCAGATCCTTAGAACTTTGTGGGATCTTATGAGGAAGGTGTGTATGTCCATCAAGGTTGTGGTTTACTTCACCAGTATCTTCCCATATTATCAGATAGTGTTGTGATCTCTTTAGACCTGTAACAATATTTTCAAACGCCAATTACCCACTAGCCAAGGAAGAGTACATTTAAGTTGGTTGCTATCGTTAGTGCCTCATGAAGTGATTGTTTGTCACATGGTATGTGTAAGTGGGTTTTTCTACCTATTGCTGAAGAGATGGTGAGGATCATGAACTGACTGTAATGCAAGGAAGAGAAATCTCCCAAAGAGGTGCACTTGTTTCTTATATTTTGCTTATAAAAAGACTAATATAAATGTCCTAGTAAGTAAAGAAGCCTTGCCTTCCTCAATGTGGATTGCAAGCTTTTGGTGAAGGTGATTGCTGGCAGGTGTTGAAGGATGTCTGAACATGCTCTCTGTGTAAAGAACAAAAGTACATTACCCCAGAGAAGTGAACTATATTCCCTATTAATTATGACAGCTATACTCTCTTCCTTTCTCATCACACATAAATTCATGATAACTGTGGACCTCTGATGGGCATTTAATTATCTCTATAATAACCTAGTATGGTTAGATTTTTCATCTCAAAGTCAGACATTATTCAAACTCTTTATGATGGTTATTCATTTGCCATAATTAATGGTGCATTGCTGATGTTTTCTCAGGGGAGAAAAACAAGGTTGTCCTGTTAGAAGCTTAACTGCCTTGCATGTTCACCCCTTATTTGTCCCCAAAACTCACCCCAAAAATTAATCATGCCCCTTGGTTAACAAAACAGACCAAACAAAGTATCTTTCTTAGAGACAAAGCATGGAAAGTATGGCTAAAAAATTAAACGAAACAGAATGAACTCAACTACAAACAGCTCCAAAACAAAGCAAAAAAGTTAGTGATACAAGATTAAAAAATACTTTTCCTCTAGCTATCTACCTCATATAACAATCCAAAAAGGTTCTGGAGGTCTGTCTCCACCCTACTTAATTCTGGCACCATACAAATTCCACCCCTGAACTTGATAAGACTCCATAACAAATTTCCCATGACTTCAATACCCATTTCATTTCCACCATTCAAAAGGTACTCAAAGACTCTTCACCAGACACAAACTCAAACTCCCAATATACCACTAATTCCTTACTTGATAATAACAGACCACCTTCTGTAGACAATGCTACAAGTACTCCCTCAACTTATTCTTTTACTATTCAGCCTGCACCCGCCTCTCTGATTTTCAAACTCCTAAACAAACTCAAACCTTGCTCACTTTCTGCAGATAACCTTCCTCCAGAATATCTACAACTAGCAGCAAATACAATCACATATCCTATTAGCATTCTTATAAATCGCTCTATCTCAGAATCTTATGTCCCCCAATTGTGGAAAAAATCCATTATTACTCCATTTCACAAAGGTGGAAACTCTCATGATCTCTCTAACTATCCCCCATCTCCATACTTTCTCCATTATCAAAAATCTTAGAAAAATGTGTTCACACACAACTACTTAAACAATTCTCTGATAATGCTCTTCTGGCCCCCACCCAAGATGGGCTCCTTCCAGGACATAGCACTATCACTGCCCTGCTTTCATTCTCTAATACTGTTAACAAGGCCTTGGATGTTGGTCACCCTACCTCAGTAATCTTACTGGATCTATTTAAGGCCTTCGACACAGTATCACTTACTAAGCTATTAATACAGCTATCAAAATTAGGATGCTCCCCTAAATCTCTTAACTGGTTTACCTTCTACCTAAACAACAGGGAACAATCAGTAAGATGACATAATGTGCAATCTGATTATCAAGCAAACAACATAGGAGTCCTACAAGGATCCATTTTAGGGCTACCACTCTTTAATACCTTCATCAATGATCTTTACAAAGCCCTCCAAATATAAAATCTCATCCAGTACGGTGATGATTCCATGTTAATATCCACTGCCAGCAATTTCTCAGACCTCCATACAGTTACACAAAAGGCTTTTACATCAATCGAATCCTGGCTAAATAATGCACAACTCCTGTTAAACCCCCAAAAAACTAAACTTTTACTTTTCTTTACAAAATCACCAGATATAGACTTCAAAATCTTTTCTAAGGATGGTACAGAAATTGAAATTGTGAAAACAGCTAAATTGCTAGGCATAACAATAGATGACAAATTCACTTTTAAGGCACATTTTCTCAATGCAGTAAAGAAAATACACTTTAAATTAGGCAAACTTTATCGCCACAAACTTTACTTGGACAACCACACCAAAACAAGACTTGCCAGTGCCTTACTCATCCCCTCCCTTCTATAGAGTAGTAACATCTTTACTAACCTTCACTCAATCCTTGGTAATAAACTACAATCCTGCTATTATAAAATCACCAAATTAGCCTCCGGAAAGCCTTACCACTCAAATCATTGCCAAGCTATTACAGAACTGAATTGGCTACAGTTTTCCCACCATCTCTACTGTACCAACTAACTTTAGCCCACAAACTAATCTTCAAAGCCAATGACTGCCCAGCAATCCTACAAACGTATACTCTTACATGAACACTAAGACCCTCAAGCAAACAGCTGCTAACCATAACAAAACCCAACAAAAGAGCTGGACAATGTCTGTATTCCCATAGCATTGCCAAGCTATGGAATATCTTACCCTCCCAAATAACTCAAATCAACTGCATAAAAGCCTTTAAATCAGCACTAAAATCATACTACCTAAACAATCCGTCCTGACCCTGCCTACTAACAGGCCACCTTAAAAACATCCTTTAACTAATTCTTGTATTGTGCAATGTATAATAACCAGTTTTACAACTTCAGTTTTGTTGCCTAGCTATTTAATCGTTTTCATTAATACACACTACAGATGGTACTGTTGCATATCTATACTGTTCTACAAATGTAACTTCACTGCCTGTACTTAGTGACACCCTAAGCTTAATAATGTAAACTCTGAGCTGTATTGAATTGTATATGTTTTCCTTTTATGCATGCAGTATTTGATTATACTTATGTTATATTGGTTTACTTGTTATACTTTGTTGAGCTTTTGTGCCTGGGCCTCCACTGAAAATGGGTTTTTGACCCAGTGGACTTTCCCAGTCAATAAATAAATAAAATAAATAAACTATTGAGATTCATTAATCACATTAATTTTTTACCTGTCTTTCTGTACTTCTGGTATAACACACTGCAGAGCTCTGGGACATATCAGTGACTTAATTATGCTGCTTACTTCCAAGTCATGGTAGAGCCGGGTCATGGTCAAATGGGGCCCTAGGCAGGGTAATGGATTGGGCCCCTCTGGCCATTCCAGTGTTCCATTACTTGGCTATTTCACCCCAGATACCATAAACACCATTCAAACCTGTCAGTGTGCATATTATGTTCTCCTTTACTTCTACAATGATCACAGAGTTGAATTTAATTTAAAACTTTTATTTCAAAATTTATAGCACAAACCTGATAGCCATTTGCTAAATCAAACAATATAGTCTCACAATGAAAACAGACTTAGCATGAACTGTAAACTTCTCTGCCATTGAAACTCACATTCATTGAAACAACATTAAAGCCCACATTCAAAGAAAATGTATCTGGCCAGTGGCAGATTATGTATACCTTTGGGCTGTTTTCAAACCACAGGGCCCTTGCACACATTTTTAGGACCATAGGCACATGCATGTGTTCTTTGATGCACCTTTCTGATTGTATTAAACTATATTCCTTCTGTAATACAGTGCTATGTGTTTGTATGTTTTAAATTTGTAGTTTTGAACATTTTTTCCAGTAAGCAATGAAACAAAATGTATGAACCAATAATGCCAAAACTTCCAATTTCAGAACATTTCAACCATAAAAGACCAAACGTCTGTCATTACAATCCATCAATATAAGTCAATGTCATCTGAATGATTCCACATTAAACAGACCTGTTACTAATGAAGAGGTTGCTACTGGCAAACAGCTTTTCATTTTAGTATTTCATCTACAAATTCAGTGCCTGCTGCCCTTGAAGAATAAATTGCCTATGCTACATTAAAATGGTAAACTGGTAATATTGCAATAGGGAATGGCTGGCAAACCAGCAACAGGTTAATAATTATTAGGCATCTCATCAAAAGAAGGACACACTCAGGAGTGTAACACCTCCATCCCCCCTTAAAGTGCACCTCAGTATCAGCAATCCATCTACACAGTCTGGGAGTAGAACCCACAGCTTTCTGCATCAAAGGCAAGTATGCTACCTGAAGTGTTGCTTACACTGCTTTCAAATGCTATAGTGCATCCATTAGCTAAACAAAAGAGATTCACATTGAAAACCTTCTTAACATGAGCAACAGTAAACTTCTCTTCCCTTGAAGGTCACAATTCCTTGAAAAGGCACCCTTGATGAGTAGTCTGGTAGCTGGTGCAGAGGATTCAGGATATTGTTTCCTATTACCAAGGTGTAGGGTTTGAGAATGCTAGGGCATTTTAAACATACACACACAGACACACTGTCAGAGGAAGGAATACTCATTTCTTGCAGGCTAGCAGTACTAGTCCCAATTCACTCATCTCTCATGGCATAGCAGTAACAATTCAAATAATCCCATGTTAACGCAGCAGGAAGTTCTAATGTTTAAATATGTGTGCGTGCGTTGTACTAAAGACACACGGACAGATGCAGAGTGCATCCTTAAAGATACATGCATGCATGGAATGATACAGGGTGTGTACTTAAAGAAGAAATGTAATTTATTTTTTGTTTAATTAAAAATTAAAATGTTGTGACAGCCTCCCAGCCAGAGAGCCCTAGTCAACTGCCTGGGTCACCTAGTGCTGGATCTGACTCTGCGTCAGGGGTGTTTGTACTGTTAAAAGAAAACATTCATGTATATTTAGCTTTGGGTCTTAATATTAACTCTGTCAAAATCTACAGAGTATAGTCAAGCGAAGAGAGTGTCATTTTTGTGTAGGGAATTCCTCTGTCAGTCCCCTTTAAAGGTTTTGGCATTGGAGTTCAGACATTTTACTGATGTATTTTGTAAATGAGATCCAGTCCTTGCAAAAGAAAAGTTTTGTTGACTAGCTGGAAATGTCAAAGATGTCATACTATGAAACAGTTCCCTAGTTAGTGGATACTTTCTACTGCCCTTTTTTTAAGTGAATAAAGTGCATCTCCTACCTATGAAGAAAGAGAACCAGCAGTGTCACATTTGGCTTTCCCATTGCTGGGGATATTATGTATTTTCCTGTATCCTAGACAGAGAAGGGAAAGAGTCACCAACATCTATTTTTTTATGTATTACACCTTTGGACACCGTTTGTCCAGTGCAAATGGGAGTAATACTTCTTGGTCTTTTGGAACATTACAGCTTTTATACCCCTTTTGCTGGGAACATCAAAGCGAAACATTTCCCAGGAGGTATGAGCAGGACAAAAAAAATCTGCTGGGGTTGAGCAGAATGTATATATGCCTTCGATCTGCATACATTGGGGGAGTTATAGTCAAGGGCATCCTTTTCTTTCCTGAATAGAAGAAACAAAGATTCCCATTATCTTGTTACTATTAAATAATGTATTTTAATACCCATGTTCCAGCATAAGTGAACAATTCTCTACGACTTATGTCTCATGGGAATTTTTTGAAAGGTAATGTCATGAATTATAAATGCCACTCAGAACAAATGTACAGTTTTCCCATTGCATGAGTCCAGAAAAAAGCATGGAACATTTTTGTCAAACTAAAGGGAATTAGAACCACTTTGCAGATATTTTGTGTGAGAATGTTCCTAGTTCATACCCAAGTATCTATTGTATGGCTGTCTGAGATACAAATAAAAGACTTTTCATAAAGGACTAAAAATTGCAGTTTTGCTGTGTATTATGACGTGACCATTTTTCCGTGGTTTAGATCACGAAGAGTGTTCGGTACGACTATGTTTTTATAGTGAACGTAATGGGATCCTTTACATTCATCTTCCCTATCACTAAATTAAGCACGTAGCACCTCAGTTTAGCACCTCATCTGAATAGCAATACCTCATGATTGTAGCACCTCATCTGAAAAGCAGTGCCTCATGAGTGTTGCACTTCATCTGAAGAGAGGTACCTAATGAGTGTAGCTCCTCATCTGAAAAGCAGTGCCTCATGAGTGTTGCACCTCATCTGAAGAGAGGTACCTAATGACTGTAGCTCCTCATCTGAAAAGCAGTGCCTCATGAGTGTTGCACCTCATCTGAAGAGAGGTACCTAATGAGTGTAGCACCTCATCTGAAAAGCAGTGCCTCATGAGTGTTGCACCTCATCTGAAGAGAGGTACGTAATGAGTATAGCACCTCATCTGAAAAGCAGTGCCTCATGAGTGTTGCACCTCATCTGAAGAGAGGTACATAATGACTGTAGCTCCTCATCTGAAAAGCAGAGCCTCATGAGTGTTGCACTTCATCTGAAGAGAGGTACGTAATGAGTGTAGCACCTCATCTGAAAAGCAGTGCCTCATGAGTGTTGCACCTCATCTGAAGAGAGGTACGTAATGAGTGTTGCACCTCATCTGAAGAGAGGTACGTAATGAGTGTAGCACCTCATCTGAAGAGAGGTACGTAATGAGTGTAACGCCTCATCTGAAAAGCAGTGCCTCATGAGTGTTGCACCTCATCTGAAGAGGGGTACCTAATGAGTGTAGCACCTCATCTGAATAGCGGTACATCATGAGTTTAGCACTTCCTCTTACGTTGTACTAAAATTCCAGCATTGGCGCATGAATCCAAGCATGGTGCATCTGATGTGGGGATAAAACAAATAGCCTTTTTTGTCTTCCAGCAACAAAAATGTAATGTTCAGGCAATGCTAGCAATGTGAAGCAGTGTGTTTCATGTATCAGACTGTCTCCAGTTTCACTGATGTTGTGATTATTATTTTTCTTATTATAATAACTATAAAACTGCTCTAACCTCCTTCACTGAGAGCTGCAGGACATAGCTGAAATGATTACAAAAGCAGCTTCTTACTTGGTTGGAATGTCACTGCCCACTCCTCGGTTACAGCACATAGCTGAGTAATTAACAAACAAATGGGGTTACTGTAGGTATGTGAGAAACACTACAGTATTATTTCCAGGTATGTGAGAAAGTCTAATATCAGTTAATTTGCTAGCGATGTTTTTTAATACAAATTAACAGATGTTTAGAAAAACATTTTTCAATTTGCTGATTTCATTTAGGACTCACTGAGGTACCACAACATGTTCACAGAGGTATACGCATTGCAGTACCTTTTTGATATTCACCAAGCATCTCTATACATTCAGCACCATAAAGGGTTGCCCTGTGGCCATGCTGAATGCTAATAAGGCATTCTGGGAAGAGATGCATATGCTAATTAGCCAAATGTTCTCTCCCTAGAACTGCCTCCAGGAAGGTATCTATATAGCCGAGCAATGCAAGAAAGCTCTCAGACATGTAGATCCTCACTGCCATCTCCACTACATCATGGTAGTGACCACTAGGAACCAGGAATTTTTCTTTCAAGTGCCATAATGGCACTAACATCAAAATTATGATTGGGGTGGGGGAAACCACTTGACACAAGGGAATAAACTTTAAAGTGCCATACCAATACCAATATTACTGCAAGGATTGTGGGTTGGGGGGACACACTAGACACCAGGGGAATACTCCTCAAAGTGCAGTAGTGGTAACTGTTTCTACTGGGATTGAGTTGTGGCGGATACACTATATACCAGGGAAAACCACATAAAGTTCTCAAAGGCAAAAACAACATATGTGGATAGGGGGATCATCAGACAAAGTGCCACAATGGCACCAGCCACAGAATGTGGATTTGGGGGGGGGGTGACGGGAAGCACTGGATACTTGGGGATACATGCTAAAGTGCCATAATGGCACTAACAGTAGTATGGCAATCAGGTTATGAGAAGATACACTACTAGACCACCAGGGCCTAATACATATGCACCATAATGGTTCTAAAGTATTACTGGGGTGGGGGAACCACAGAAAAATAGAAAGGGTAGAGACAGGTGCAGGGACTGTAATGTGTGTGTGTGTGTGTGTGTGTGTGTGTGTGTGTGTGTGTGTGTGTGTGTGTGTGTGTGTGTGTGTACTACCGTGACATGCAGCTCAGCCAAGATTTGTACATTATGGTAGTAACTCTGATTCAGGAAACATGCAAATTACCAGATAATGAAGTCTTACATTATCATGGCTAGCATGCTTATGAATTAGAAATAGGCACGCTGTGCTGGAAGGGGCTTTATTGCACCTGAGCTAGGAATTTCAATGAATTTAGTTCTTAGTGTTTTGTATTACTACATGCAGTTAAATAGCCATCCATGTTAGTGTTAGAACTGAAGGCATTTCTCTGAAATTAAAAATAGGGCGGTAATAGCATTCTTTGGTAGTCGCTATTTTTCCTGGGAAAACACCAGAAAATCATGTATTTGAACTACTGGAGTAGTAGAAAACACAGAATTAATAGAATTTGGCATTTCAGGAAGAGCACTAATTCACCATAACATAACAGTGCTGACAATTTGCTTTGATGAGTGCTCTGTACTTAGTATCTTCTGATTCTGCATGCATGCACACACCTGTGTGGGAAGAGAAAGAGGGAGAGAGAGAGAGAGAGAGAGAGAGAGAGAGAGAGAGAGAGAGAGAGAGAGAGAGAGAGAGAGAGAGAGAGAGAGAGGGGGAGAGAGAGAAATTATAGTAAAATCATGGTACAGTAACAACTGGAATTCCACTTAAAAATCACAGTTATAGTTTCAGGATTTGATCACAATCGCATTGAAATGGAATCTCATTTTTTAAAAACCCCAAATTACTGTCCTTGATTATTGTTTCAAAGCTCCCTTTAAGAATGCATGAGGGTAATGTGTATGTAGTGGGAAAGCGTAGACATCTAGGGCCAGAAGAGGGCAGCATAGTAACATATACTTAATTATTAGGGAAAATATTTTTTTGCTTTGCAGATTGGCTGAATTACTACTAACAGTCATATTTAAGTGATAATTTTGGATCTTAAGAGTTAAAATATATTTAAGGTAATCTGGCAGTTCATCCAGCATTACTGCTGCTTCTGAATGAGTTCATAATATCATCAGTATGCATACGTTTATGCCAATCGATACTTACATTGATGTTATTGTATTTATCTTACTGGATGCTGCTACTCATATGTCAAACTCTCAGTGCAAGAAATCTGGGCAAAAGCAAAAATAAGGTGTGGGGGGACCTAAAATAGGGATAGATTTTAAATATTGCTCCTGTAAATTTAGAAACTTACTGGGATAACCGGTTTGCCTTATTATGTTAAATGGAAGACCTCCCCAGAGCTATTACATTGCAGAGCCAGAAAGGATTGTACCAGCACCAGATTCAAAATGGGAAGCACTTGGGCAGTTCCACATATGTGTCCCAGTACAGGACATTTTCTAGGTATGTGCAACAATTAGACTTACCCTCAGCTCCCTAACACATTCCCTTGAAGTTACAATAGATAGCTAGAAGGGAGCCTTTACCCTCTTCCAGAAATATCTGTGCCATTTCCTCTCACTGTTGACCTCTGGCTGCACCTGCTATCTCCTTTTTTATGGCACGTATGATCTCCTTTTGCCCTGCCATATTAACTGCTCTTATTATCCTTAGTTATCCCCCTCCCAGCCTGAGGGCATTTCTGTTTTCTTCCTCTCATCCCCCAGTTTCCATCCCCTGAAAGTCCTTCTTTTTTATCTGCTTGCTGAACCAGAGTACTATCCTGTCCTTACTACCACTGACTTTTACTGAACCAGAGTACTATCCTGTCCTTACTACCGCTGACTTTTACTGAACGAGAGTACTATCCTGTCCTTACTACCGCTGACTTTTACTGAACGAGAGTACTATCCTGTCCTTACTACCGCTGACTTTTACTGAACCAGAGTACTATCCTGTCCTTACTACCGCTGACTTTTACTGAACCAGAGTACTATCCTGTCCTTACTACCGCTGACTTTTACTGAACCAGAGTACTATCCTGTCCTTACTACCACTGACTTTTACTGAACCAGAGTACTATCCTGTCCTTACTACCACTGACTTTTACTGAACCAGAGTACTATCCTGTCCTTACTACCGCTGACTTTTACTGAACCAGAGTACTATCCTGTCCTTACTACCGCTGACTTTTACTGAACCAGAGTACTATCCTGTCCTTACTACCGCTAACTTTTACTGAGCCAGAGTACTATCCTGTCCTTACTACCTCTGACTTTTTCCTTATTCTCATTATGTTGCCCTATTAATCCCCGGTTATTATGCATATGAATATGCACCAAGTACTACGGCAATGAAGACAAATGGTGTCAATGGTAAATAAATAACAGGCTGCCCCTGTGGCGCTTGTGAAAAAAGCGCCGACTATGACCTGTCCAACAGGTAGCAGCCTTGGTGCTAGAGAGGCCAGCTGGTGAGGCTTGCTTGCCTGCTAGGTGAAGGTTAAGGGGCAAGTTGCCGAGTATGTCTCTCACTGATGCATCTCTGGTAGAGATTAGAGGCCTAGATGGAGGAGCAGTCTGCTGAAGGAGTGTTAGGTTCCCTAAAGGGCTACAGCACTTGCAGTAACTGACGACTCCCATGCTGCATACATTGCATGCCTTTTTTGTGAGCCCTTATACAACATGCAGGGTAGCGGGGACACTGGCTACAATGGCAAAAACATCTGCTGCTGTCTGCTCACATGGTGGCTGTGCCACAATCTGCCGCCATCATGCAGGGAACAGGAACAAATGGGCAATGATTACACTGATGGGTCAGACATTTGGGAGGTGTGTGGGAGGGGTGGAAAAGTAAAACAGTACCTAAGCAGTGATTGAAGAGCTTCATATATATAATATCTGCAGAGCTGCAGTTGTAACGTCTTGCGCAACATTTGTTTTGCACATAACTTTCTGATGTTTACACACACACACACACACACACATATATATATATATATATATATATATATATATATATATATATATATACACACATGCACACACATATATAAAGAACAGCAAATGCATCAATGGCGTCAACAAACTCAATGTCCTGCTTAGTAAAATGCAAGAAGAAATTAAATATACCAAATATGCCTCATGACAATATAGCTGGAATGCAGGATATATACATTACAATTTTGCAAGAGTCCTTAGAAAAACATAGCCTCTGAAATGACAGTTGCCATCACTCTCAATTTAGGGAGTCTTTTAATTTGTGTATGTAGCTCAGAAAACTAATTTTACCTACTTAAACTTACTATAGCTTATGTATGACCTAGACTAAATATTACATATGAGAGGGTATTGTGTGAGGGGACAAGAGGTGTTGCACCCCCCCCCCCTGCATTATATATTAATTCTAAGTCATACGAAAATGAAGTGTGAATCGGAGAATAAAATGTGTTGACTTGAAATTGTGATTAAAAGTATGTGTTACCAAATTACATAATATATCAACTGTTAAATATGTCATTAATTTACAGTATTTATTATTGACTCTTTCTGTGTCTTTCCAATTCTGTGTCCCCCCATTTATGTTATGTTCTGTAATTATCGTCTTCAGTCTCACTACGCAGTTTATTTTTTCTCCTGCCTTTCTTCATATGTTTAGTCTCTAGTAGAGGTGCTTTAACTTCCATTTGATTTATCTTATATGGCCTTCAAATGACCACATCCAAGATTCTATTGTTCCTACTGGGTGGGTATGTGTACTAACTAGGTCAATACTTCCCGGCCAAGGGGCACAGCTGGGTACCTGTCCTTTCAATTTTGACCTCTTCATTCTCAAACCTCTCTCTGTAAGAATGAGAACCCCAATCAGAGTGTTCTCTTTGCATTCCATCTCCATACTTTACCATTCAGTTTGCTTTCACTTTCTCTTGATGTATCTGGACATTGGTCAATAGTTTCTGTCCGTTAGTAGTCACTGCTTTCTTCGTCCTTTAATGCCAGTGCATGTATCTTCACCTGCTGGTTGTGTCCCACTGCATCTCCCCCACCATGCCCTCATTAGTTGTTTCTTGACCTAATGTGTGTTTTGTCATTCCTAATACATACCATGAATACTCTCCCTAAATGACTCGTCCTGTCATTTCTTAAGAGATTATCATCTAGATTATGCCCCCATCCTATCTCACCACTTGTCTAGGACTCTCTTATATCTAGCATATACCTCTGTCCCTACAACAACTGTTTGTAGCACCTCACCTTATATCCATGGCTGTAAGCACTTAGTAACAAAACCTTCTGTCCCTTCTTCCTCATCTTACCTCTTTCCTCCTCATGAATTCACATCCTCTCTCTTCTTCACCCATTTTCAGCATTATGTGTCATTTTCTTTCCTTCTTCTTGACCCCCAACCTTTTACTTCATTTCAAAGTTATATGTATTTACCAGACTAGCTTTGAGCTCTGCTGTTCTTTCTTAGTGAAGAAGAAATGGCCCTTCCCACAAAGCTCTTCTCTATGCCTTGATGCTTCCAGTTTTCTACTATTGCTATGTCTCAAACTGCCATGGTCAATACAACTTCTAATCTGGCTGGCCTGCCTGTGATGTTATTGGCTGCAACTGCTCCTGACTAGTTTATAAGGTTCCCTGATTCTATGGACCACCACTGAAAGTGCGTTATTGCCCAGTAGAATGTTCCTGCTAAACAAATGTCAATAAAAAATAAATAATAAGGAAGTGGCTCCGAGAGGAGATTGCTTTTGCAAGGAATTCTCATATTAGTGTTTTTTCTCATCTGTTTTGCTTGGGACTGCAACCATTTTAGGAGTTCTTTTCTAAAGCCCTTAACATTTAATTATTTATTACTCCAAAGGTTTACTGACCTCCAAAGGCATAGTGTGCATGCTGAAATTTGAAAATGTAACTCAGATCTTTTATCTGACACTAAAAGTCATTGTGCTTGCACTACCAGTCAACTGTTATTTCCCATGGACTGCATTCCTCTCTTTGGGTATGCCCCAAGCATTATTTATACCATTTTCTATATACATTAGAATATCGACGGGGGGAGAAAGCCTGAACAGTCAAAGAAAATGTACAAGGCTGAGCATGCATATGCATGTAATTTAAAAGGCTCAACATGCTGAATTTATTAATGCTTTTGAAGCTACTATGAAATATTAGCTGAATTATATTGAGAGAATTGGAATAATATTGAAAATTGTCTTGACGTCTAAGAGTAAAGCCCAAGCTATAAATCAATTTGCTCTTTCTGTTCTGTCTTACAGTTTTGGGGTGATTGACTGGCTCCAAAAAGTATTGGATCATTTGGACAAGAAAACAAGAAAAACGCTTCATGGTTATCAAGTGATAAAAAAAACACTGGTTCTGAAGGAGGAATTGGCCTCCTCGAAACTGACTACATGTATAGATCTGCAGTTGTAAGACTACATACATATCTGCTGTTCTCAGATCCAAATAAGAATTCTAAGATGACATCTTTGCATGATTTAGCAGAAACATTTCTGTATCAAGTGGGAATGGAAATCAAACTAGAAACAACTGAATATCCCCAAAAATAAAAGAAAGAATATCAGAAAGGATCAGATGAGAAGGAAAAACACAAATATAGTGGCAAGCAGAGAGATCTCCTGAAACAACCTCGGCTGATCAAGATTTGGCACAGCAATGGCTAAGGACAGATGAACTGAAACCAAAAGATGAAAGGCTTATAATGGCAGCCCAGAATAGTGGCCTATGTACACGTTTCTTTACAAAGTCCATTGAAAAGGTGGGAGAAACAGCCAAATGCAGGTTTTGTAAAAAAAGAACACAAAACAGTCGTACATCTTGCTGCTGGGTGTGATAAACTCATGACAGAGGGTCTGTGTACTGAAAAGCACAATAATGTGTCACGACTGTTGCACTTGGGTTGTGCAAACACTACAATATAAATGTACCTGAAAAGCATTGGAAACATGAACCACAAAGCATTATAGAGAATGATGAAGTGTTTATCACATGGGATCAAACATTACTAACACTTCCAAAAATAGATGTGGGAAAAACTGATATGGTAGTCCATTAATAAACCCAAAATGTCATTGATCATTGAAATTGCTACACTCAGTGTTTTCAGTGTCTTTTATACAGAGAGACACAAAGTCAAAAAATACCAGGACTTGCAGCAGAAATGAGGACAATGTGGAAGAAGGATGCCCAGTCTGTTCCAATAGTAGTAGGAATGATAGGTCTCATAAAAAAGAATTTACAGTTGTATCTAGGTATGTTTTCAGTACCTGCAACCCCATATGAATTACAGAAGGAGGTAATTCTAGACACACTCTGGGTGCTGAGGAGAGCTCTCTTAGCTAACATCAAAGACTGAAACAATACTAATTTCTAATTGCACGTGACTTAGGAATGAAGTCCATTCCCATCATTGTACTAGAAACACAAAATCATTGGAGAAATTAAACTGAGACAATTGTTATTATATAGCTGGCAAAATCCTGAATAACAGAAAGAGTCCTGGTGCTACTAAATGTAACAGACACTAAAACGTATAGACTATTGCATAGTTTGCCAGGTCAAATTATCAGTAAAATCATGAAGTCAAATTATAGAGACTGCAAAAGTATTTTGATTTCAAAATTCATGGCAAAAATAGGACATTTTATGTTCTGTAGAATGAATTAATTGATTGATGAAAGCATTCTGGTTTATATAAAGCAGATGCGTAATCGAGATGAGCAGTGGAGATTTGGAGAGGGTCTGAAAGATATGCTAAAATATTTCTGTCAGTCATCATATATTGTGAAAATATACATAAGAAACTGCTCTCTAAGAAGGAAGGGAAGGTCAAAAATTTAAAATAGCAGTATCTATAGAAATAGGAGTCAAAGACATACGGCAATTGCAATAGGCTTTGGGTAAATCTGGTATTAACTGAGTAGTTATAATTCCTAAAATGCAAGCATTTCTTTATGCAATAGAAAGTCACATAAAGTTGATAACTGTTGATTTAAACTAAATAAAATGTAGACGTTGTCATAATAATTACAGGCTATTTAATTAATATTTAATTAATAATTATGGAATATACATGTGGAACCAACAGAAATAAAACAAGTTGTAATTATAGGCTGCAGGATAAGAAACCTGGATCAAAGTATGTGTATAAAATAACGAATACAAAATACAAAGATGAAGCAAGAAACAAATGCAGTCAGGCAACGAAGACGGATATTATGATCCGATATGCTTACAACTAAATAACGTTTTTTCAGACTAAAGTAATAGAGAAGTACTTATCTCACTCAAAAAAGAAAAATAAGACTGAGATGGATACAGAAAATTATATTTATGACTTCTAATCAAGAATACAGAAAATGATTTTCGTTGCTTAAGTTGGATACGTCAGAAACATTACTGAGGAAGGTGAATCCTGTGCGCAGAATTAATGTGTCTGTGATATATGAAGGAACATGTAGCATTTGCGTTTACACGTATGTGGTATAAGTGGGTCAGTATTATTTGATACAGAAAAATCTAGTGGGAGTGGTACTCTTATTAATTTTTAAATGGTAGCTAAGGCACTGACAGACATAGTCTATGTTGAATCTGTTAATTACTATAGTTCAAAAATTGTTTATATTCATTAAAGGTCTGCTATAAGATAGATATATGTTTTTCCTCTCATTAAATATGTTTTTGAGGCTTTTCTCCTTCAGCCGCCATTGCTGAAAACTGGTCTTGCGTGACCCAGTCAAAGATTCTCAGTAATCAAATAGAAGCAACTAACTAGATATGCCTGAAAAACTGTCACATTTATTAACAAATACCAAATCAATTCTTTCCAAGGAAAGAAACAGTGAAAAGCACAGAAGGAAAGGCTGAAGCAGAAAGAAACCCTAGGGCAAAATTTCATAAAGTTAGCACAGGGCCTTATACTTTAATAGACAAAATAGAAAGGGCATTACAATAGCTGGAAAGTGACTATTGAGTGTTGCCTGAAGTACAATGACTGATCTGTATATGCAGTGCTACACAGTGCCAATGCTGAACTAGGGAAGATTCACATCTGTAGAGGATTCAGTAGCCGTTATCTTGCAGCTAAGTAATGTGCGGTATTCCTTGCTGAGAAATGACGATACCTACCCGTTGTCAATGGGGGGCAGTAATTCCTTAAAACTGACCTAATGCAGAAATTCTGATAAATGGAAGCAGACTTCTATAGAATTTTTAATCACCAGAGTAATGCCCACGCCTGCCTTTTGACTACAGCTAAAAGAGTAGATACTGCAAGGGATTTTTACTATGCACTGCTACAAAGGTGATATTCTGCACCCAGCTGGAGTGACGGAAAGCATGTGTGGAACATATTGAAGACTCATTGACAGGTTAAAAAGGGGTGTACTCCTAAATTTTGAAGTTTCAAAACTTCAAATTTCTTATGGTTGAGGCCATAAGATCGAAGTTATGAAACATCAAAATTTAAATAAAAAAAAATTAAAAAAAATCTTTTTTTTTACATTCTTGCAGGGGGGCAAGCTCCTTGCAGCCCCACACCCCCTGCTAATTAAATATGCCAACTCTGAGATCGCACTACAGCGAGAAAAACAGTAAATATACTGTTCAGTGCTATACGGCGATCTCCATTTAAACATTTCGTAGTTTCAAAACTTCTATTTTATGGTCTCGACCAAAAGAAATTTGAAGTTTTGAAACTTTGAAATTTAGAAGTAGACCCATTAAAAAGACATGGGCTATATGGTCAAATGGAAACAAATATGAATTTTTCAAAGATGGTATCCTGAATTATGGGCATGTGATTTATAAGAATTGTAGAAAGGCCAGCAAGGCAATAGAATATCTCCTTAGTGGCCCCTCATCTTATGGAATCAGTGCTTTTCTAAAGCATAAACTCAAGGATGTTACAGCGAAACGTATTACATTTGTTCAAAGGTCATTAAAAATAGATGATCGTATATCACCAAATAAACAGATAAGCTTTTGTTATGGACTGGCAGATAAAGAAATTAAACTAAAACCTACCCTGATTTTTGTTTTCCAAATCCAAATGAAGTCATACCATTAGCCTAGCCTTCCAAGGCACCTTAATTCCAATTGCACGGAGGTCTGGACCCCCCCCCCCCAACTCTGCAGCATGACCAAAAAAGTTTAAAGATTAGTCCCTAAATGTCTTCAGACCAATAGTTCAGGGAAGTCCTGGTGTCATACTATTCTTGGTTTTTTATTGGGCGTTTTCTTCATTCCCTTAAACTTTCCTCCATAGTTACTGTGCTCACTGTAGAGGTGGGACTTGCAGTTCCAGTGCACATGCATGTTTACTTCCATACACACACAAACACATGCAAATACATGTACACACATGCACGCACATTCAAACACACACACATGCACAAGTGCACAAATATATGCATACGCACACACACGCACATGCACAGGCATGCACACAGGCACACACACACACACACACACACACACACACACACACACACACACACACACACACACGCGCGCGCGCGCGCACACACAGACAAAACTTCTGGCTAAACTACAACCTTGCTACTTGGGAAGCTCAGTATCATGTAGCTGTCCAATAGCCATGATTTTTTCCTGACCTCCCAAAGGTGGCACTAGCAGACTTTATGACTCCTAACCTCTAAAATGGGCAACCAGACAATAGCCATTTCCCTCTTCCAATGAACTATAAATGATTGTACATCTTGGGATGCTAATCAAACCAGGCCATGTGAATCATTGTCAGGACTTTATTCTTGTATGTCACAGAGAAAGCTTAAATGGGAAAAACGGTTTGCACTGTTTATGGATATCCAGCCAGCTGTTAGCTATTTTAAGACCAAGAAGAGGAGGCTGTACATGTCAAATGCAAACAGATGACAGTGCTGTTCCTTGTTCCAAGGGGAATATTCATTTGATACTGAATATAAGGAAACAAAGCACATGGAAATGCTGATAAGCTGTCAAGATGACTATACAAAAAAAAATCCTAAAAACAACAACTTTGTATCCAATGAATGTTATGCGGTTATCCATAGTAAATGCTACTATACAAACAAAAACTAGGCATGATGCAATGCCATTACAAATGAGCAAATTAACCGAGGATGGAAGCTACACTCAGGATCAGTCAGTGGCTCACTCAACAGGTAGCTCACTTGCACTTGGTGCTGTAAGATGAGATGATTATGGGGTCTCTTCACAGTACCAACACTGCAGTACAGCATCTGGGGTGCTGTTGTCCTTTAGACATATCAAACTGAGGTCCCAGCTGCCTGAGCTGGTAGCACCTTAAGTAGACATAAATGATCCCAAGGTACATGTTGAAAAGAGTAGATGAAGTTCCCCATGCCATGACCAAAGTACCCATAGTTATTTCAAAGTACCTCTAGTTATTTGAATACTACCTCAAATTTCACCTGAAAAGAGGTTGCTGGCCTAGCTCATAGGCTCATAGGTTCATAGGTGTTTACTAGGCTAACGACCACAAGGGCCTATTTAAGCCTAGCCATGCAGCCCAAATCTCTGACAAGTTCTGATAAGAAAAATTCTCCCAAAATGCACTAAAAACAAAAAAGCAGCAACCAAGATGATTCACGCATAGTTTATTCATGTAAGCACTTTTGACCAGAACCACCAGCCTTCTTCAGACCAACAAGTTCTGATACCCTTGATAAGTGTAAGCAGGGACTTGGGAGATGAAACATTTACAAGTTAGGGCCTGGGAGATGAACCATTTACAGGTTGTCTGTGTCCATTAGAGACATAGGTGCCAAACCAGGGATGAATTTCCTGTTCCTCATCCAATTGTCCAGGTTGCACTTGAATTAGGTTAGGGAGGAGCTCTGTTTCACATGGATGGAGATCCTGTTCCAGAGAAGGGGTAATCTCTGGGATACATACCTGTCTCTCCAGCAGGTCCTATTTATACACTGGCAAGGTTTGTCTTTAGAATGGATAATTCTGGTGCTGTTTGCTTTGCAGATATGCAGGAGATATCTCAGAGTGGGGTCTGACAATGCCCTTCATGTCCGACATAGATCTCCCACTAAAACCCTATAGGAGACAGAATACAGGGATAGAGCCTTGAGGTGGTCTGCATAGCACATTTTACTCAATCCTTGTATTCTTTTAATGAGGAACCTCTGTGGACAATTGTTGGATATTCCAATTGTTGGATATGCCTGGTTAGCTACATACAAAAGAAGGAGGCATTGAACTCAATGATAGGTCTGATGAATGCAGAATAAAGTGGAACAATGACTTCCTTGGACTTAAATGTCATACTTTTGTTTATTAGTTGCACAACACAGAAGGATTTCCTCACTACTGTACACATGTGATGGTCAAATGCTAGATTACTATATATGTGTGTCCCTAAGTCCCTGACTACTGGGTCATCTCTAAGGGGTGTGTTGTCAATATGATAGTTACCAGGGGTGGATGACTTCCCAAAGATACTATTATGCATTTCCTGGCATTTAGTTTTAGTCCATGGCTATGACACCAGTTGTTTGTCTGTGTCAACCCCTCCTGGAGAACATTTGTGTCAGTCTAAGATTCAGTGATAGCTCTTAATTTGTAATCATCTGCAAATTTAGTCAGCCGGAGACCACTGACATTAGCCTTGACTTTAGAGAAGTAAATGCCAAAAAGGAGTGGTCCAAGAACTGTTCCATGAGGGACTCCACTTGTGAATGGAGTCTTTGTAGAGGTGGACTCCCCAATTCTAACTTCCTGGGTTCTGTCTGTGTGCCATTTGGCTACCACCAGGTGACATATGCATTTGTACCTAATCTTTTGAGTTTGCCAACAATGCCCGAGTGGGGCATTGTGTCAAATATCTTGGCCAGGTCAAGGTAGGCAGTGTGAACCATTTTGCCCTCATCCATTGCTTTGGTGACCTTCTCAAAGAAGTGCACCAGACTGAGTAGGCATGAGCTCCCCTCGGTGAAACCAAACTGGGTTGGGTCCAGTGTCTGGAGGTTTACTATATCACTACTGATCATTTCCATGATAACTCTTTCCATGGCTTTACATATAAGACTAGTGAGACTTATGGGTCTGTAGTTTCCAGGGTCTGTAGATGGCCCACCTTTGTGCAGAAGGATGACTGTTGCTGTTCTCCATTCATGCAGCATGAAGCCTGTTTGGAGGCTATAGTTAAATAGCAATTCCAGAAGCCATGACAGGTCATGTTTCATGCTATTTAGAAGGCATCCTGCGATATTGTCTGGGCCCATTGATGCAGTGGTCTTGGCCTTAGAAAGAGCATTAAGGACCTGTTCCTTAGTGATGGTAGGGGGAGTTATATTAGATGGTATTTTCTGTGGGAAGGTTGAGGGGGGGGGGGGGTAAAGTTGGAAATTAATTTATCGGCCAGTAGGTTTGCTATATCTTCTGGCTCAGAATAGGTGTCTCCATTTACAATGAGCTCTGCACACAATTATGTAATCCCTTTGAGGTTGTGGACATGGCTAAAGAATGCCTTGGAGTTGTCATTGGCCTGGGAGGCCAGATTTGCCTCAAATTTGGCTTTGGTAGACTTTATTTGTCCTCTGAGATGTTTGTTTAGTTTGATGAGAGTGTTTTTATCCTGCTGGGTGCTGCACCTAATATTTGCCATGATTTTCTTCCTTCTGTTACACAGCCTTTTTGATTTTGTGATTCCACCAGGGTGGCTTGTTTTTTGACTTAGTTCTGTACTTCTTCTTGGTGGGTACAGCTGCCTCTGTGCAGATAGTAACATGCTTGTACAGGGTTTCTGTGAAAAGGTCTGCATAGGCAGAAGTGTTCTCAGGGTTTATGGTGGCTTGAAATTTTGCCAGATTATCACTTAATAGCAAGAGGTTAGCCTTAGAGTAGTTCCCAAATATTCCAGGTTTAGCTGGAGGCCCAGGTTTTATTTTCACTTCAAAGGAGACCATTTTGTGGTCTGACCTTACCAGGGAAGACATTACAGTAGGAGGTGTGCAGCACTCTCCCATATTAGTGAGGACCAGATCCAGTATGGCTGAACTTCTGGCTGGTACATTGACTATCTGGTTCAGGGACTTTGTGTTTACAAAATCCAGGAATCTCCTTGCCTATATGTTTGATGTTGAATAGTTTTCCCAGTTAATAGTGGGATAATTAAAGTCGCCCATGAATATGGTATTGGGTTGGATGGTTAGTGTTCTAATAAGTCTAAATACACAGTATGGGTTTCCTGGGTCATAGAGGGGGACTGTAACCAGCACAGGTAACCAAAAACTAAGGGTAATGCTACTCAACGCCAGAAGTCTCAACCTCAAAATGCACACACTTGAGGCTCTCCTCAGCATGGAGAAAATCAATGTTTGTGCAGTGACGGAAACCTGGCTCAAGGCTCAAGAGAGCACCCCAGCACTGCCAGGTTACAATTCATATCATACCTTCCGGCCTCAGTTACCGGATTGCAGTACAAAGGGCGGAGGTGTATCCATATTCATCAAGGATACCCATATCTCCAGGTTAGTAGCACAGCATGATGCCCCAGAGATCATCCATGTGCAACTATCAGCAGGCAAAACCACATTTCAAGTCATAGCCAGTTATAGATCACCCACCATGTCCCAAGATGCTCACTCTGCATTTCTTGAGACATTGGAAAATATAAAGGTCCTACCCAACACCATAATCTTGGGTGATTTCAACCAACCTGGTATAGGCTGGGCGAACTACCAATGTTCCACCTCCTATGCTCAGCGATTCATAGTATTTATAAATTCAAATGCCCTTGAACAACTAGTATGTTCCCCAATAGAGGGGGCAACATATTGGATTTAATCATCACAAATATGGGCGCCCACTGTAGCACACCCATTTTCACTCCCTACTTGGTCAGATCCGACCACAAACTGATAACCCTGGACTTCCTCAACCCTCCACCTCCCCCAGTCAAAAAAAACATAATCAAAAACCTTTCCAAAGCAAACTTCAAACTACTTGCGTCAGAAGTGGAAAGCTTCACTATTCCCTTGCAGAAGGATAATGATATCCAGGATGCAGAATCCTACACCAAGGCACTCTATATGCATCTTCAGGATTGCATGGACCATGCTATCCCAAATAAAACCAAGACTCCTTCCGCAAGCAAGAAGAAACCAGTCTGGTGGACACCGGCCATAAGCAAACTATACAATAAAAGGAGGAGACTTATACAAAAAAAGGCAAAATCTCAAGTAGAAAAATCATCCCTGATCAGCATTAATAAGAAATTGAGGGCCCTCATCAAGTCAACTAAAGCTAATTTTGAAAGGAAAGTTGCCAAGGATGCCAAGAATAACCATAAGGCCTTCTGTGGCTACATCAAAAACCTAAATAGCAATGCTCAGGTATGTTCTGAGCTAGTACAAAATGGAACAAAATACACTGACCCTTCTGACATTGCCAACATCTTGGCTGACAGGTTCAGTGCAAATTTCTCCCCCCCCCCCCACCACCTACAGGTCCTATTACCATTCCAGGGGATTGTGTAAGTCCAGTTATTACTGATACGTTGGTTAACAAAGCTCTATCTAAAGCTAAAAACACTGCCTGCATGGGACCAGATGGTGTCCCAGGCTGTGTCATATGCGAGCTCTAAAAGGAATTAACCCCGCATCTTATACCCTGTTCAGTCTCAGCCACTCCACAGGATATGTGCCCAGAGAATGGCGCACGGCAGCGGTGGTCCCGCTACACAAGGGTGGGGCCACAACTGACCCTTGGAACTACCGACCAATAAACCTGACCAGTCTGATCTGTAAGGCTATGGAGTGAATCATTATAAAACTCATAAATGGAGAGATTGGGAACCTCCAGTCACTGGACCCCACACAGTTCGGCTTCGTCAAGGGCAGATCATGCCTCCTGAACCTGATGGCTTTCTTTGAGACAGTTACTCATGCTATAGATAAGGGAAAGGAGGTACACATGGCTTACCTTGACCTTGCTAAAGCATTTGACACCATTCTCCATTCGGGTATTATTGATAAGCTCACCAGCCTGGGCATAAACTCTTACGTCACAAGATGGATCGCAAACTGGCTCTCAGACAGATCCCATAAAGTAAGAGTAGCGGGATCTATGTCCGAATCCAGACCAGTAATGAGTGGTGTGCCTCAGGGCTCTGTCCTGGGGCCCCTCCTGTTTGGCATATACTTCTCAGAAGTACAGGCAAGCACGGAAGAGCTGTGGCTGACTAAGTTTGCGGACAACTGCAAACTGGGTGCTATAATAGAGTCTCCGGCCAACATGGAGATCCTCCAAAAGGGCCTAAATGAGACTGATGCATGGTGTCAAAGCCATGGTCTCAAGCTAAATGTAAAAAATGCGTAGTAATCCCCTTTGGAAAAAACAGAGTACCCGCAAACTACAACATAGGAGGTAATCCCCTGAAATCTGAAGAAGAAATAAGGGATCTAGGGACCCAAGTAGATAGCCAGCTTTCCTTTGATAACCATGTTGCCAAAGTGGTTAGAAAATCCTTCTATGTGACCCATCTGATCATGAAATTGTTCACATCAAGATCTAAGGATGTAATGGTGTCTCTCTACTCTTCCCTCAGCAGACCCATTATTGAGTACAATGCACCAATTGGAATGTACCTGGCTAGACATCTCCAGCAGCTGGAGAGAACACAGAGGTACCTAACCAAGAGAATTACTGGCCTCAAACAGTTGCCCTATGCAGCACGATTGAAAAAGTTAAGACTGTTCTCTGTTGCATACTGCTTTCTCAGAGGCGATCTCTGTCTAACGTACAGAGCCATGTCCAACCCAGAATTGTTGAACATGCACCATCTTAGCAAAACCAAATCTACTCGAGCTACACGCTCTAGGGATATAAACCTTAACACAACAATGAATAGAACATGCTGGAGGGATAGATTCCCTTCGCAGAGACTTCCCTTACTATGGAACAGGGTCCCGATCTTCATAAGATAGAGCCCCTCACTATCACTCTTCAAGAGGAACCTTGATGAGTGGATGGGTAACAGAAAGTTCACACTGGGGATCACACCAACAGCACTACTAGATAGGTGCCAAGGGTACTAGCTGCTAGTACAAGGGTCTAGGGAACTGCTAAACGGGCAGTGAATACCGCACAACGTGGCTGGGCTAATATATGCCTTCGGGCAGATAGCTCGGTACCAACCTATGAACCTATGAACCTATAACTGGCAAGGCAAGTGCACTGTGCTGTTTGACCAGTCTTGAGGTAAAAAAATAGCCTAAAACACCTGATATTCCCAAGCAGTCCCCCATCCAAATAATAACCAGGCCCAACCCTGCTGAACGTCCAAGACCAGACAAGATCGGGTGCATTCAGGGTGGTAAAAATGCATAAATAAGTTAAAAAATAAACTTTTAATACACTTCTTTTCTTACTGGGAGATATTGCAGGTATCCATACATCAAGAAACTATTATTTTGGTTTCAGAGTAACAAGTCCAGCCAAGCTACATTCCATATTGATGGATGTGTTGCAAGAGAGGTACCTGAGAACAAAGAAAATGAAGTCATTTGCTTGAACAGTCATACAATGACCTTTTATTAATAATGAAGTTGAAGGCCTAGCTAAAACTGACTTGGATGCCAGGTTCCCCAAGATGTATCAGCAGCCCCCCTATATCATTGGGAATGGAAATGTGTACCATGGTAAAGCAAGCATGCTGATTTTGTAGATCTTTATGTGGCATTAGTGTTTCTAGTTGTGAATGGACGGAGTGGCCTGAAGCCATCTGTATGGAGTCAACAATATCAGAAAAGACAATGTCAGAGTTAAAGAAAATGTTTCCAATGTTTCCAAGAAATAGTTTACATTATCAAATTGTTAGTGGCAATGCTCCAAAATTTATTTCAGAAAAATTCAAATAATTTCTAAAATGAAATGACATCAAACACTCTACAACTTCTCCTCACCAGCCAGCTATGAATGGATTGGCCAAACGACTTCTACAAACATTCATGAACGTTGTGAAAGGTTTAAGTCCCAATGTTAATTTCCTAGATTACAAGCTGGATAATGTCATCTTTATTTATGTCATTGCCATATATGCAGCAATTCATACTACACTGGAAGTGTTATTCTTGAAGAGAAATTTACACTCTGAACTGAATGTTGTGAAGTCAGATGTATGAAGCTGAATGCAGATTACACAATTTCTACCACTCAGAAGTCACCTGTGATACTTGTAACTAATACTGTGCTATCTAGATTCTGTAACTAGATAGGTAGGAGGTTTGATGCTCAATGTGGGAAATGTGTATGTGTGTATGTGTGTGTGAGACTTGGTGCTGTGTCCACATCCCCTGAGGAGAAAACATTTAAAAGGCATTCTCTGATCCAGCCCTGATGGATCTGCTACACATTCACAAAACAAACACTAGAATTGCCCAATCTAAGGATCTAAAATTCATCTGTGACAAAAACCAACATGTTGGAGAGATAGGTATGCATCTCAGAGATTACCCCTTCTCTGTAACAGACTCCTCATTCATGTGAAACAGAGCTCCTCCTTACAACTATTCAAACACAATTAGGACCAATGGATGGGAAATTGTAAATATACCCCTAGCTTGTCACCCATGGCCCTTATGGATAAGGGCAGTTTGTAGATGACCTAAGGAACAGACATTTACCAAAGCCATTCAAGCCTGTGGGCATTGATAAATGGAAATATTGGGGCATGAATGGCTAGTCTTACAAAGGCTCCAGGGCCATTTGCCTAGTAATCTCCTATAATCCTGTGATCCTATAATCCTATAATCCTGTAAAAGCATCCATTAGCCAGGTACTACAGATCTGATAAATGAGAATTGTCACTGTTGTTCGAGGTGAAATTTATACTGTTAATATGGGGCTCGGTATACAGAGAAGACATTGAGCAGTCAAGAAATGATCATCATCAGCCAAATGGTCAAGAGACATTTCTTGACAACTGAGTTCTGAAGAATAAACTGATGAGCAAGATATGAGTATCCTCTGTCAGCCATGGCTGGGATAAAGGGAAACGAAAGCCACACCTCGAGACAAAGTTCTGACCAGATCTCTTACTGCAAATGGAAGAGTAAGCAAGAACAGTACAGCGAGCAACTCGATGACCAGTTTTACATCCAAAGAATGATGACAGAGTAGACATCTGACCATAGTGAGATGGAAAGCTGATCAGCTTTGCTCTACACCAAGTAAAGAGAACAGCGGTACTACAGAGCCTCCAACAGGAAGGATCTCCAAGGGACCTACCCAGGCCTCTGTTACAAGCCAAAATAGACCATAAAAGCAATATCATGAGCAATTATATGCAATATGGGAAATGCATACATAATGAAAGAAAAGCTGCATCCCAGATGTTTTACTATGACAGTAATTGGGGTTCAAGGACATTGGTTTGGAGACATTCACAGTTAGTATGTATACAGACAGTCGGCATGTGTGCAAGACTGACAACCCCGAGTAGGGTAATACTCCCTTTCCCCAGGGATTCTGCAGTCTTGTAGTTAGTATATATAATTAGCAGAGAAGGGTGTAAGGGGGTGCAGGGGGGGTTGCACCCCTGAAAATAAGTATGTTTCAAAATTGCATGAACCAAGGTTCTTCCTCAGTGCATGTGTACCAGGAAGTCAAGGTTTCCATTTTTGTTGTAGAATGGTTTACCCTCAGTATGTTGGCATGCTTATTAGTCGACCAACTTAAGATAAATTGTGTGTATATGTATACTTACACACACACTCACACACACACACACACACACACACACACACACACACACACACACATATATATAAAAATGTGTGTGTGTGTGTGTGTGTGTGTGTGTGTGTGTGTGTGTGTGTGTGTGTACACACACACATGCACTCATATATACATACTTAGGATAAGTTAGTTTTAAGTGAATTATAATAAAATTATATTATGTTGATTATGATTAGGAAAATGTGTTAACCAGAGGGAGCAGAGAGACATGGACTTATACCCCTGCAGTACCCATGTTAAAGTTTGTTCCTGAGGTTTAGTGTTCACAGTTCGATGAATTGTGTTGAGGTTGTAGAATTCAACTAAAAGCATGATCAACAAGCTGTGGTAGCGTTGTCGCTTCACAGTAAGACGTTGTCCTGTTCGACTGTCAGCTAGAGCGTCTTCTGTGTGGAGACATGCGTGAATGGGCGTACCTTCGTTGAAGGTTGTGCATCAGTCCCGGCAACTCGGCACGTAAAAAATCTACTGCCAGACATTAGCGGACCGGAGTTCCCCTGTGGCGATCCCTAACCGGGAAAAGCCGAAAGACACAACATCAACAATAAAAAATACAGTTGTATATATCAAACTGAATTTTATGTTTGTTTTCCTCTTCTATTTTAAAAAAGTAAATGCAGGGGGAATGTAACGCATGTGTACTTAAATGCAGACACATATGTGTGGGTGTACCCTGCTGGAAGAACCACTGTAACCCCCAAAAGCAGCAAGCAAAAAAATGCACAATCACCAGGTATGTATGTGCATATTTATTCAGCACAAGCAGTGTAGTATATGGTTCTGCAAATACACAACTGTAAATGTAAGGTTAGCCTCTCTCATTTCCACTGCCTTGAGCACAGAAATGTTTTGTGTAAGAAACTCCTACATTAACCAAGCTAGATGACTGCAGAAAGCAATGGCTGTGGAAAATGTCTGCGGAAAGCACTGATTTCATATGTGGTGAGACACTGTTGAAGACCAAACAGCAGTTACATTCACTATGAGTCATTAAAGGATACAGCAGTGGGCATTTTCTCTTAGTTCACGGGAACGTAGAAACTTATGTACTGATTTGCACTCTATTTGGGAAAAATTCTCCTTTTTTTTTTTTTATACAATATTTATTTATTTAATTTAGTGCATGTTTGAGCTTGCCCAAGGAAAGCATTCTTCCTCTAATGTTGTTTTCCTGGTTAAGATACCACCTGCTTCCATGGCTGCAGTTTTTTTTCCCCCAATCCAGACTGTCTAGGTCTCAGGAAAGCAGGAATGAAAATGCTGTTTATATCCATCTCTGTGACAGAAGGGTCACATCAGGTAACAAGGCACATTTCAGGAACTATGAGCACTCCATGTCCCCTACTAAAAATACATTAAGAAATACACAGTTCTCCCTCTCCAGTCTTGTGACGATTGCCTCATATATTGCTCCCCCCGCCCTGCTGTATGGTATCCATGGAATGTGTGTAACTAGCTCACAGCTAAGAGGTGACTATGTATCCCAGAAAGCCACAGCTGCTGAGTCACTTACCCAGCTTGTGTTTACACACCAGCACCTGCGTATGTTTTCGTCCACCCTCCCTGAACTACCGAGCAGCAAATCTCAGATACCATGGTATACCACGCAGTGCTGTGTGTAACATAATATTCTAGCTTTTGCGGACAGAAATTACTAGATACAACTCCATTACCAACCTGCTTACTCTGTTTTTTTTATGCTCATGCTATGTCACAAAGCTGCAAACTTCAAATAAGTGAAGTCATTTAAACTTAAACTGCAAATGTATACAGCCTTTTTTCCTGCCTCCTTTTTTTAAACAAGAAACATCTTTATTAAACCATCACTTACTACATAGGCAATCATACATTTATACAAATGAAACAGTCTTATTTTAAATTCTTTTGGAGGGATGCCTGGATATTTTAATAGACTGTTTCTTTGAAAACTCTTGTTCATGCCTCAAGAGGGTGTAGTATGCACTGTGGTTAAGACATAAGGCCAACACCAGATTCAGATCACTTTTATCAATCAGTACATGAAGGTCTGTTTTTCAGCCACTGACATATATTTATCATAGCTCTCATGCAAATTAAAGGGTTAATTTAAAGTTGCATGCTACCATTGACCCATTACATGCATTTTACACTACAATGATTTACATTTTTGTGTTCTGCAATGTGAGCTGACATAAGTAATATAAACTATATCTAATTTCTGACTATTTGAGTAAAGTGTTAACACAATGTTTAATATTGCATAATATGCACTCAGGTCTTAGGAACAAAGCAAACCATGGTGTGATTATGAGTATCTTTTTCCCAAGAATTAGTAGAAATGACTCATATTTCAGTTTGTAACATGTTAATTTCTGCAGTTTTTAAGTAGCCCTAAGATGTGAAAAAAGCAAATATTAAAATTTGTTATGGTCATCACAGAATATATATAAATCTCTCACTGTCTCTCTATGTATGTGTGTATGTGTTTATATATACAAGTTTAAAACTTTGAAGTGCAAATGGTTAAGACCATAAGATCGAAGTTCTGAAACTTCAAATTTATAATAAAAAAAAATAAAACAAATTTTTTTTTACGTTTTTGCAAGAGGGAAAGCCCCCCTGTGCCACCTACACCCCTGATAAATAAATATACCAACTCCGAGATCGCACTACAGTAAGGAAAATGGTAAATTTCCTGTTCCACGCTGTACAGCAATCTCCATTCAAAACATTCGAAGTTTCAAAACTTCAATCTTATGGTCTCGACCATTTGCAGTTGGAAGTTTTGAAACTTCTAGCCTGTGAAGGGAATCCATATATATAAATATGTATATCAATATAAACACACACACACGCACACACGCACACACACACACACACACACACACGCACGCACACACACACACACACACACACACACACACACACACACACACACACACACACACACACACACACAAACATGCACACTTTAGCTCCACCATTGCACAACCATGAACAAAACACATTTCTCATACAAATGGAATCACTTAGCAGTATTCATAAAGGTCACGGTACACAATGTATACACCCTATGGCATATCTCCCAACTGTACAGATTTTTGCAGAATGTCCAGATTTTCGCCTCATACTTTTGGTCTATTCCCCATAAAAAAAACACAGGAATGATCTAAAGATTAAAGTCACTAAAGTTTCAGACTTCAGATACTTCAGAAAATGTATGCAAGCACAAATCCTGTTACTCTAGCAACTTTCCAAGAGCAATATTTAAAATGTGTCCCTATTTTTGTACCTTTCTGCCCCCATTATGTCAGGCCTTGTCCACATTTCATGGACTAAGAGGTTGAGAGGTGTGTTAACCTTTTCAAATTCAAAGAAAACCCTAAAATGGTGCTTTTACCATAGTGGGCTGTCTCTGTCTCTGTGCTAGATGCTAATAAAGAAGTCAGAGGGAGTGACATATTCTAATTAGTCATGTGCCCCCCCCCGAACTGCCTTCAGTGAGGCATTTACATAGCCAAGTGATTCAGAAAATTGCTTGGCTGCATAGATTAGAGTGGGCACATGTGGTGCTTTGTGGTAGCTTCATCCATCATGATGTTGGGAAATGTAGTGATAAGGTAGTGCTAGGTCGGGCATGTGTGTGTGTGTGTGGGGGGGTGCATGTTTAAGTGTGTATCTGCTTGGGATGTAGTGGTAGTGGAATTAGTGAAGGGGTAAGGGGTATCTGTCTGTGTGTGTATGTGTATGAGTGTGTATGGTTTGGGGTGGCCATCATACTTTCAATCGCCCATAGACTAATGAGCAGATCCTTCAAAACTGGGTGGGGAGAACCACTAGCCACTACAAATAAGTCCTAAGCAATGTACCTTAATGACACACAGAGTCAAGGAACACTAACAACCAGAGATAAGTCCTAAGCAATGTACCTTAATGACACATGGTGTCAAGGAAAACTAAACACCAGGGATTACTCTGTGCAATGTGACTGAAAGACACGTGCATTGAAGGAGGACACTAGACACCAGGGGTACTCTATATGGCATGCCTTAAAGGCACATATTTAAAAAAACACATGGTGCACCTAATCACATATCAGCAGGGATAAGCAGCATACCTTAATAGGCAACTAAAAGGGATTTCAACCCTGTATGCTCCCACTTCCCATGAAGGACACTAGTCCCCTGCACCACCCACTAGTCACCAGGGTTAAAAATGTTAAAAATAAGAAAAAAAAAGTAAGCACCCAGGGACATGAACCCTACACCTTCTCCATATACAACACCTGCATTAACCTGTTGTGCTAACTGATATGTTAGTGTGGTATGGTTTATTTGACACGTATTGAGGATCTTGGGCATTATGCAATGGCTTCAACAGTTTGTGTCTTATGAGGGAGGGGGACGGGGACAGGGAATGTTATGCATACCTGTCAATCTCATAGCACAAGAAATCAACGCAAAATCCAAAAGTAACGATGTGACAAACATACAAATGTAGAAAGCCACTAGGATAACAGCTTTTGCACTATCATGCACTTATTGCAGGATATGAATTGTGAAACTTGAATATCTGGCATTAAAGGCTAAATGTAATCATCCATAATTACCAAGGCATGGGAAAGGGAGACATCATGAACATTCTGACAACAGGGACAGGTAGGGGGTATGTGTTGTGTGTTCATATTCATGTTTTACTGTGTGTTTGTGTGTGGCAATGTGAGTTGGGGGGTGCCTGTGCTAAAGTTATGTGGCCTCCACAGTTAACAATGGCAGGAAAGTGATTATCTGTACTAGCTGTAGTTCATAGTGATTCAGAGGCATGCAAATTAGCTGATAATGAGCAGTTTCTTGATTACAGCTAATGTATCTCTAAATCAGAAATCTCCAGATCATAGAAACATAGCTTTTTTACTACATCTCTTAATACAAGCACCAAGGCTCTTTATGAAGTCTTAGGTCTGTCACTTTACAAAAAAAAAACTGTAGTAGCAGTGATTTGTAATGCAAAATGGTATCCGGAGGATTAAAATATGGAGGCTGAACTTAATAAGTTTGAATCTTGTCCACTTTGCATTCAGTGGGTAGGGTAATGAGTCCTGTACTTAAAGGTAGGGCTTCTGGCATTGGCAGATTTTCCCCCGCAACAACTTGCCTGGGGTAAGTATATGGCTTCTTGTATGAACATGAACATTAAAAAAACAACTGCTTGATCACAATTAATCAAGAACACAAGTCACTAATCAACTACATAGGCTAAAACAAATATTTTTGCTGGGGATCTTACCTCTTACTCTCTGTTTACTTGTATACATACACATATATAAGTACATATCTACATTATCTACACATGTATATACTCACACACACACGCACACACACACACACACACACACACACACACACACACACACACACACACACACACACACATATAGATAGATAGATAGATAGATAGATAGATAGACAGATAGACAGACAGATAGATATGGATACATATATTACGAAATTAAGCATCCTATGATCCTATGATCTGACACACCCAAGTCTTGGTTCTAAAAACGGGATTATTTTACAGATCATAAAGCAAAACAGCTGGTTTCATCAAAACAAAGCAGTGCCTGTTTCCAAAACAGAAAACGACAAACATTAACTTTAACAACCCAGATGCTGAATAATAATAATAATAATAATAATAATAATAATAATAATAATAAAATGTTACCTATAAAGTCTCTGGCTCTGAGTCACTTCCAAGCAATAGGGCAACAGATCTCCATCTGGCATACAGTCCATGTAAACATCTCTTCTCCGGAACTGGTAATCTAGGCCTCCAGCACTCTGTTAACATCTCCAGACACCTCTACATCTCTTGATTTCTAATTAGGCAATGCAGACCCTGCTTTTTATATTCCTTCTACTGCCACCTTTACTAAACCACCAGTAATTATATAAGCTTTTCTTAAAGGGGTACACAATCATGCAAGCACAAGTTATACAGACAACACAAACACAATATATTAGAATGGCCCTTCATACACCCTGCTTGTGAGAACCACCACAGTATACTATATTTGACATCCCTAACTTGAAGCTGTATGTTTCAGGGTCTTCGGATGGTTTTGTACTCCTTGAACAAGTTATCGACATTGTGGTGACTGGTATCAGATGTATGTTGACCTTAAAACATGAAAGGTATAAGGCTAAGGCCCATTTGCAGGGTTTCCACTGGCCTCCTCCTTTTGCTGGTAGAACCACTGTAAGACCAAGTTATCAGTGCACCGGAGAGCTCCCTACCTAGCAAGTGGCATCATAGGTGGTCTAGTGCCCATTCAATGGCCAATCAATCACATTCAATGGCCAAATGTGTGGTCTCTATTTATTTAGGGACTAAAACCTGTAGTGTATTCCATTTCTTAATGAACTGTTCAATACCCCTTAAATTGACCATCATTTTGTTACTTCTTCTCAGGTGGCCTTCCATTGAGATTCAAAAATCCATTAGCACTTCAAGTTAACCCTATCCCCAGAGGGGGTCCTATGTAATGCTTTATCAAGTTAGTTTTATCAGGCAGTACTGACAATATCTCTTTGTTCTATAATAGGAACTCCTGTACTTCATGTTTCTGACATTTTGATAACTTCACCCAACAGGATAGGAAAGAGGTATGAGCAATAGTCTATTCTCCTTATCAGGTGGTCTGAAATTAGATGCTAGACTTGTCACAGCTGTCTGTGTTTCTGTCCGGGGCTTCAATACAATTAAACAATATATTTGTGCAGGACATATTTTTCCAATTTCTGACCTTGTAAGTCTTATCACTTAATTTCTACATAATGTCAAAGGATCCTTGCAATCTGGCTATTACTTTGTTGTGAGGGAGCTAAGACTAATGCTTGGTCCACAAGCAGAAACTATTTATAGAATTTCTGTTATAAATCCCTTTTTAGGAAACTTGTACCTTTGGCATAGGCTCTTGGACAATGGGCATTACCAGTTTTAATTCATCTTGGAAGCTAGTATAATGCTCCAGTACACTCTTAGATAGGGTATTTTCCTTTTCTTATGTCAAAGTTCAATGTGTAACACTCCCCGGGGGTGTTTTACATATTTCTGCTGTAGCAGAGATCTAATATCCAGTGCTTCATCTCCCAGTGGCATAAACTGACAATGTATGCAAGACTTCATGAATAGGATAGCCAACTGACTTTATGATCTCTCCTTGTACGATAATCCCTAAGGTTAACATATGTCTCCAGCAATAAATACCACTACAATAATAATAATAATAATAGGTTAAGGAAAACCTGAGGAAATTCATCTATTATAACCCTCTCTGCTCAGTAGGTGAGAGCTGCCCTACTAAACAGTAAGGAGTTTATGAATCAGTGTGCTCTTGTGTAACACACAAAACCACTTGCACAGGCCTGAGTACTACACAGGGCATCTATGGATGCCGGCCAGTGTGTTGTTTTTAAAGAGAGAACTTTTGAGAAATACTTGATCGATGATACTATATAGTGATTCTTTTATACGTCTGTGTGAAATTAGCTAGTTTTGTGTTGTTCCAGGTGCCATGACAGCAGTTTTGCTAGGTTTAATAGGTAATTTATTCCCTGAAAGCTAGTGCCAAAATGTAATAAAATATTGCTGTAGTTTGACTTCTGGAGAATTACAAGAATAATCTGAGTTGAATAGTAACAGATCATCAACATGCATTAATTTAGAACAGGCCAGTCATGGCTTATTTTGTTAAGATATAAATAAAATATAATCCTGTCTTATTTTGTTAATATATAAATAAAATGTAATTCAGGATAGTGCTGCTTCCTCCACCTGAGAGTAATCTAACGTCCAAAAAAACAGATGCTGATGTGCACCTGATTGGATCTATTAGAAAGGTAATCTTGGAACCAAGATATGATGGCTGGACCAGTTTGTTTTATATGAAATATATAAGTTCAGAAAAAGAAAAAATGGTGAGTCTGCACTCACAGCAAGAGGTTCCCTGGTTCGATTCTTGGCTGGGGTGCCTTCCGTCCAGAGTCTATGTGTCCTCCCTGTGTTTGTGTGGGTTTTCTCTGGGTGTTCTGGTTTCCTCCCACATTCCAAAGACTGACAGTAAGTGAACTGGACACTCTGAACTGGCCATAGGTGTACGTGTGTATGTGAGTGTGTGGTGTGGAAGAACTGCCACGACAGGACTAACGACCCAGTGGTGTAAACCTTGGCTTTAGATAACTGTCACTGTTAAAGTGACACTCTGACCCCATGTGCAAAACAGGGAAAAAGGGGCTATGGATGGATGGATGGTGAGTCCACATAGATGAATTATGTTTGGCTTAGGGCCCTAGGCAGTAACTGTAAGTTTAATGACATTAATAAAGAGCTAAAAATACAGATGACATACTTGTGAAGCAGTGAATGCTTTAGGAGGAAGGTATTGATTAAAGCAGTTGTGACACTGAATAATTGTAGCATGAAGCCCAAGTTTTTGTGTGATACAAGATAGCTGAATAGAGCCAAATGAATGGAAATTAAAGAAACAGAAAAAGGGCTGTGTCACAAAGAAGCCCTTGTGTGAAAACAAGTTGGGCGTGTGAATGGCCTGTGAGGAATACAGATTCGCCCTGCTGTTGCTTTGCTGAGATAGACACTGTTTTCTTAATCAGATACATATGTGCTTGGGATGTTGAAATGACAAACCTTGTACAAAAGATCAGGAATTTTTAGTTTGAAAAACAACTATTATTGCATAACTTCCATAGGTAAAATAAGGCATACAGCAGAGAAGGAAACCGTTTCTGAAGATTCTCATGAAAGCATGCTACCAGGATCATATAGGATCCATGCTCCCTCAGTGTATCCTTCCTTCTACAGTGAGAGTAAAGTGCTCGCCAGGATCATATAGGATCCATGCTCCCTCAGTGTAGCCTTCCTTCTACAGTGAGAGTAAAGTGCTTGTTTCCTTTTATTTTTTATTTACTTATTTATTTTTTAATCTGGCTCCTGATTTTGTGTTGTTTCTTTTTTAAAACAAAGTCTTTTATTGAGCCTTGGCTTAGATGTATACTAAAGGCCAACTTTCAAAGAAGGGGGTGTATGTAATAGACCGTGATAAGAAAAGAAAGTAGCAAATGAGATCATAATTGCATATTTCACATATTCATTTCAGTACATATTGCCATGCTTTCACAATATAAAGGACTGAATGCCAGCCACACTTGCCATTTGCTCATTTTATCTTGCTAGTTCTAGATAAAGCTTCTGAAGCACAAAATCGTGTTTTGATTTTCCTAATCTTAGATTGTATTGTTTTATGTTTTAAAAGGTTTTTTTTCATTGTTGAAAATCTGAACTAATCACAGTCATGTCCATATGAACAAAGCTGCTGTTTTGAGCTTAATAAGCTGAAATAGTTTCATTACCATTTGATATAGTTGGTTTTGCCAGAAATTGTGCTTATACCGTGCTACCTTCATTGCATCCGGGATAGCAAAAGGGAAAAACTGTAGACAAAACATATTTTCATGGAGTTAAAAACAATGACAGATCGGCAGATAGGAAAGTTAGGGAAAGGGATTCATCCTCAGTTAAACTATTTCTGTTCATATGGTCATCTAAGGTTAGTAGTTTGATGGGCTGTCCTGATTGCATGACCAAATCTGCAGATTGTAGTAACACGAGATATTCTGCAAGCTGCTCTGATGGATTTCAAGTTTGACTTGAAGGGATAATCAGAACTTCTGAGAGCTCTTTTCTGACTACACTCTGATCACTTGACAGAGGCTTAAAAAGAGGCATAAAATGAGGTAAAAAGATTGTCCAAGAAAGTTACTATGCTAAATGTACCCAAAGCAGGGTCCAAAGAAATAGGCAAATCTACTGTAGCCCGACCTTATAAATGGGAAAAAAAAGATCGCAAGCTTAAGATTCAATGTCCTTATGATTCTTAAGTCCAAAAGTTGAATTTGTTAAAATCCTCTCTATATAAAAAAAAAAAAAACACAAAATGAATGAATTACAATAAAAACAAGATAAAAGAAAATCTATTGAATGTTAACATTTAATAATGAATACATCATTAACGTCTTTGTTAAGAATAATGATTAATACTCAATTGTTAACATTATTTTTTCTTTTACCTTAGTATTTCTTGCAATTATGTTGCTTTATTTTTAAGAGAAAGAGAGTGCACAACTTTGGTTAAATGACAACTCAAGGAAAATGGAATTCAAAGCAGATTTTATCTGCTTGAATTAGAAAAATTGTAAGAGGGTAGCTCTGGATCCTTAAAAACGGAACTGTAAAACTTTGATAGCAATGATAACAAAGAACAAAACTGTAAAAAATGACTTAATATTATTTTTTTTCTCTTGATGAAAATGCTGCTGAAAAATATGACAGTAAACCCTGTGCTGTTGGATCTGCGGGTCAAGATAAAGTTAAAAGAAAGTCAAGACATCCTGCACAGCACGCCAGAGTTTCACAGAATTTGACATGTTCTGAGCTAATGGAAGTAGGTGAAATGAAGAAGTTGTATAGATGTAACTGTCAAGAAAACTATGAATTTAGCTTCCATTATTTACCACACTAAGTTATGACAACTGTTAAGAGCTGAGGGAAAAGGATATTGAGGAAACCCATTGCTTGTTGGCATAGCTTCTGAAAGCTGTCAAGCATATGTGGACAGATTTCGGGGATATGGAATTGCTAGGCAGCTCACAGTATGAAACTATTCAGCGACTAAGGTCAAAGGAAATGAGGTCATGAACTTATGGGGGTGGTATATCTGGGGGACCTGGCACTGAGAATGTAATATCTCACATGTGGTCCTATCTAATTAGGAATATACCCAAACGTTTGAAAGGTTATTTGCTGTCCCTTTTTAGACCCACATCAGTGAGTACAATACACTGCTATGTTTTGCTGATCGCTAGAAGAAGGAAGACAGGCAAGAAGGCCCCTGCCGAAAAAGCCAATGACAGTAATAAGAAGCCAAATGTTTACAGACTGGTTGAAATTATTGGTCCCGCATAAGCAAGCAAATAAATAAGTCCATGCTGATTTACCAGCCATTCACACTAAGAAACCTTTTCAGTAGCAAATCTTGTATCGTAACATTTCACAGTAGTAAAAAAATGTCCATGGAAACCAGTTGGAGAAATCCAACCTGAAAATTCTTCTGGTGATAGTTCATGGCTAAAAGTCATCAAACAGAAATGGATTGAGGAAACAGCTGCGGATCCGGCCAGGATCATATGAAAATAAGTCACTTACTTCTAGAGGAACTCCTTCTATAAAAAGAGAAAAATCAAGCTTATACATTTCCATATAATGAAGGATTTTCCTGACGACGATTAGCACTTTCATTCAGAACAAACTTTATCAGATCAAGCAATCTGTTTGAAATGTAATATTTGTAGCTGCAATATTATTGGCCCAGAGGATGCTGAACTGATTTCTCAAACACATTTTCTTCATCTTGCCCCCCCCACACATGTGCTTATATACATGTTTACACACACACACACCCGCCCACACACACCCACACACACACACACACACACACAGTTCAGCAGCTATGTATATTTTCTAAATACCAAAAAAAAATAACACAAAAGCAGAAGTTGGCATTTACATACCATAGTTAACATCAAAGTCACTAGGTCAGTGACCTTAGAGCTCAGCTAACCTTTGACTTCTTGCTTTTGAACTCTTCTTTTACAATTAGTCAAGACAGGCTGAGACAGAGCTGCCTGAGATCTGTGATTGTCTGGAGTAGCTAAGAACTTGTCTGTACATACTTTGGCTTCATCCTAACAGTAGGCAAAGGTCAGAAGGAACTGAAACAGATGGTATTCAGATATTTTACAGAACACGACAGCTTACAAGGCACGTAGCCAGGTATTAACTGTAAAGTTGTTAACAACTCCCACACTCCTCCCACATACCCATCATATCTCAACAAAAACAATAGTAGACAGTGACCTATACAATAGTGAGTAAGAGCTTGCCAATCTTTATTATATGCATGTTTCTTGTGCTGCAGTTCTCTGCAGTTAGCACTTGACAGGACAACTGTTAGCTTTTATGTACTTATTTTCATAAAAACTGCAAGTTTCATTGAAATCCACAGTATCTGAGAGCAGCTCAGCAATAACTTTTCTTTTTATTATGGTTGCTGTTCAAGCTTTCAGTGTTGAATTCTAACAACAAGTTTTGCAAGATGTTTATCTTTGTTAAACAATGACTGAAATTTAGTTCAGCGTAAAATGCAGCACCTGTGTGGACAAATAAATTGCAATATGGCAAAAATATTGACATGTTCCATGTTACTTGATATTGTGTTGTATTATTTATTGCTTGGTGTATTTACATTTCCTTACGTGCTTTATTCTTTTATTATATTTGGCTTGAGTTGTAACTGAAAAGGGTCCTTTAGGCAAGCTTATTCACTTGCATACAAAATATAAAATAAATAAATAAATATGATAGATTTACTTGTTCTGTAAGTCAGGAGTTCATTGCATAAGGTCAGAATTCTTTTATGGTTCAAGAATTGATATTAAAAGCACTCAGGTTAACAGAAGTGTAAACAGGGAAACACACACACACACACATATATATATATATATATATATATATATATATATATATATATATATATATAATCAAAACAAAGTGATATATTCCCTCTTTACTATTTACAGAAAAAAAAGTTTCTGCTCTACAGAACAAAATGTACATCTTTTTTGAATGGTTCACTATCAAAAAGTTGAAAATCAAAAAAAAAAATCTACTTACTTGAACAAACTGACATTCTAAATTTGCCAGTGTCACTTGTACAGAATGTCAAAAATCATCACCTTGACTTCCGCATTTGACCAAATTCAGAATGCCAGGAGCTGACGTCAGACCCTCAGACATTTGTGCTGAAGCTGCCGTATGAATTGTACATCTACTGCACAAGTGTTTGCAGTTTTTTGCAGGTGGGCAAGCCCCCCCTGCAACCCCCATGTGGGAGGCTGCGCCCCCCCCCATACCCCCTACAAATTATATATTCCAACTCCAAGATCACACTACAGTGAGGAAAAAGGTAAATTTCCCAGTCCCCACTGCAGTGCGATCTGTTATCAGAACTTCAAATGCACATTGCCATTCACTAATGTGCATTTGAACATTTTCAGAACAGCATTACAGAAACTGGAAAAGATGCATTCATCCATTCCAGTTTCGCTTTAGTGCCATTCCATATTTTGATAGTAAATCTTTCTGAACATATCTCAACTTTGCCTCATTTCAAAAAATGATTTCCATTTGGCTTCATGAAAATGTACATAGAAAAGTTTTTTTCACACATTCATCCTGGGATTCAGAAACACCACATCCTTGTCTGCAATCATGGCCAAGTCAAAACTGTTTATTAAGTGTGTGTGAGATGAGCCCTGAGATTCATTATAAAAGCATGTGACCAGGCCAGTGTGCATGACAAGCAACTCCTTGTCAGGGCCACAGTACATACCCACAGAAAGATAATGTTACACCATGTAGGGGAAATTTAGACAAGACTTTCAGGGTGTGAAGTAACACAATGGTAGGTGGAAGGCACAATGCTGAAGCAGACATCAGACAAACAGGGGAAGACAATGGTGAAGGGAAGATTGTTAAACCAATGGGGGTGGGCTTAGACATAAGAGGGAGAATATCTGGTTGGAGGATAGGTTTGGGTATTGACAGAAACAGTCTCTGCCAGCTGAGACACAGTGGAAAATTACTGGTCACCCTGGGAACTGTGACCACTAGGACGTGGCTCAGAAAGGGGAGCCAGTGCTGAGCAGGAATGCAAATCAACAAATCACCCGAGCACGGTCTCCATCTGACCAATGTGGGCATTCAACCTCCTGGTGAAGATGTCCCTACAACGTCTGCCAGCTGCCAATGTGTAAAAAGGTGTCATCTCCACTTGTAGTGCTTCTAATGGGTGCCAGAGTACCATCCTGCAGTGCAGTTGGGTGCCACTGTTCCATCCTCCACTGCAGTTGGGTGCCACTGTGCCATCCTCCACTGCAGTTGGGTACCATTTTTCCATTCTCCAGTGCAGTTGGGTGCCACTATACCATCCTCCAGTGCAGTGATACGGCAGGTTAGAAAATATACATGAAATGTTTTTCATTATTACAACACTATGTATGGTGGGGGGGATTGAATCCACTGCCATTCTCACACATGTGAGAACAAGGACACTTTATATGAAGATCAATTTACCGCATATATGGGAGAAAGCAGAAAACACACTTGTAACATTGCAAAGTCATATTAATACCTTTGACGTGTGCCAGTAACAACAGATGTGGCCCTGGCACTGGTACCTGAAAGTTATGCATTATTTTTAATGCCTACTACTGGGACTATTAAAAGCCAGTCATCATGTATATTCACCCCAGTGCTGTCTTAGGTGGTCTAATCTACTCTTCTGCATCTGCAAATTCCTTTTAATGTCTTCAGGGGCTAGAGATATAAAATGGGCATAATGAAAAATTAGATGGTGGCACAAATTGGTAAGTTATTTGGGAAGCTAAAATAAGTTATACTGTTGTATAGAGGAGGTGATTGCATCTTAACTTCTTCCTGCCATTGTCAAAGAAGGTCAGGATTGCAGCACCTCATTTAACTGTAATGGAGGCAGTACTGTTCCTCATGTGTACGATACCAGCAGCATGGGTGACAGCCTGGTATAGCCCTCTGGCAGGAGCCATCATCGTACTGCTTATGGAGGATGTCCAGCTAAATCTTAAACTCCTGCTCACACCACCTCTTTGCTCTAAAAGGAGCATTAGCCTCTGTTTCTGTTTCTAATATCTCACCTTCAAGAATCTCAGGGAAAAATGGCAAATGACTGGCATGCAAAACAGTTCTGTTCTGTTACATCAACTGTGTAACAACAGGTATCGACTATCACCTCATTTGCTTGTGGCAAACTCAGAAAATATAGGTACTGCATTATTGTTTTCAACGGCACTTTAATGTGTCAAACATGGCAGTCCTCCATCCCTATGTACACAGTTAAAAATGAATTTCCTACAGTGACTGCATCTGGTGATGGTTAAAAATGGGATGACAATTTGCTCAATCCTAAAATAATTGGCTGCTCATGTATGCACAGATCTGCATGCAGGTGCACAGGTGTGTGCACAGCATTGTTTATCATGTTTGCTTGTCATGCAAATTGGGTGATTCAGAAACAATAGAGATGAGCTCTAATTAGCATAATCACTGAAGTGAGGGGAGTGAAGCTGCACCATATAAACACAATGAGAAACACAGAGCTTCATCATGCTATGGAAGAAAACATCTGTAAACAGAGTTCAAGTCCTACTAAGTATATTTTTAAAGAAATATTCCTTGGTAAGAAGATAAGTGCTTAATAAAGTAAGCATTACTTCTTACAGATCTTGTTATTTGTACAATGACTGCTTCTGGTCTTCTCTTTACTAGTCTAAGGCTTATAAGAGATGCCACTTTGTCAATACTATATGTGTTGTCCAAAAGCGTATTAAGGGTTACATTGCAAATATACTGAATGTAATAGCATGCAAGATTGTTAAAGCAGATGGTAACTGTATCCCTGAGCTCATTTTGAGAGCAATGTTCAACACTATTGTACTGTTCTGTGCCTTGCACATACATAATTAGCCACACCATTTTTAACAGTGCTATTGTAATAGTTAGGTACAGTTGTTAAGTTGCAGTTATGTGCTTATGTTGTTGAGAATATGTGCACAGTACACACACATGGCTGACATTTACTTAAAGATTATGGGTACAGATATCTGTCAGGCAGAACTAGAGTGTACTGTTATGGCCTAGTAGGATAGTAGGACTGCAAGGATGATTAGCGCCCATGCCTAGGAGCTATGCTTAAAAGCAGAGCCCAAAGTATTGCATCTGATGGTGCTCACACATCCACCCACAGCCCAATGTTTACAGATGCTGAGAACGAGGTTGCACTAAAAGCCCTCCATCTGTTGAAGTAATGGCTCTTTGCTGCACATGTTGCCAACCAGCCCTTCTATGACTACACCTGGGCTGAGATAGTCAGCTGTGTTAATGCTTTAGATGGTCTGCAACGCAACTATGACATGGTCCACCACAGGGCCATAGATATGATCCAAGCTGGCACTCATAGAGCAGTAGCCCTGGCACAAGAATGAGGGGTAGCAAGTGGTGGGCCATCAACTGAACCGGCCATTACAGAGATGGAGGAGTCCTTGGTCTTGCTTAAAGGCATTACAGCCTCCACAGACTCTTACAATGCAGTGCTGGATGTTGGGACAGAATGGGACTGACCTTAGAGAGTTTCAACTGAAGATGCCCAAGAAATGTAGTCATAGTTCCTTGTGTCAACAGCTGTAAGTCCTCATTACCTCATAGTCTCTCTAACCTTCATTAAATCTGTCTGACTTAAGGTATACAGGTACATCTGGGATACAACAAGCACATTCATCTGCACAAGGTATAGGCCAGGGCATTAGTTTTTATTATGTTAATAGCTGTAAACATATCAGTTGCATGTGTAGTTGTGATGATGGGTCACACTCACCCAGGATATTGTGCCTTGCTATATTCACAAATGATTCTTTATCCAGCAACAGCATTGTAGAACTGCCCTCATCTGATGCTGGAGGAACTATAACCTCTGATAATGATGATGTGTTTGAGTGTGCACAATCAGAGGGTGCAGGCTGTGTGTTTGACACAGGGAATGTGACCACTGCAGCTTTACACAAATGATGGACACAGTCTCTATACCTTTGGATACCAAGGCTACACAAACATCTGACAGAGAACAGGTTGATGAGCTCACTATAGATCAGAGAAATTTGCTGGACTCCATTAGAGAGATGTCTGAATCTGACTCTAACAATCATGGGTATGGAGGTTCGCACTGGCTGGTTGGTAATGGTGTTCACTACAGATGGTCACCACCCTCCCCCTGAGGTTAGTGGCTGCAACCTAATGTATGTTCAAGGCCATCATGAAGGCACAGGCTATTTCCACCGCAGCCATGTTAGAGGTAGTGTGGTTGATCCAAGGTGTGCATGTTGACCTATGGGAGTGCATGTCCCATTATGTGTGATTCCTTCACTGGCTCATCTGACAGAAGCAAGGAGACATCCATGCAGTTGATCATCTGTTACATCCGCAGATGATAGCAAGCATGGCCAAGGAAAAGTGAGATCACACTGCCTCAGTTCTAGCACATTCACAGCAACATCTGTTAGAGAGGTGTCTGCACCCAGGAGGGGGCATTCACATAGTTGTTGCAGTCATACTGGCACATCTTCCAGCAAACTTGGGTCAAGGCCATGTAGCACACCAATATCTAGCTAAGGTCATGGTATAGCTAATGCAGCTCCTGACAGAGCTAGATCTCTTTCATGGGAGTGCATGGGAAGCTGACCCCTCTTTCATGTATATTCTAAAACTGCCTGGTAGACCTATCCACAATGCTTCACCAAGTGTTCAGGCTGTGTCCCTAGAGAGACACACACACATACCATCAAATTGCCCAACACATTTCACATATCCACTGACCCTGGCCTTTCTCGACATTAACCCCCATACTGGTACTCACACCTCCCATAAAACTACTTTTTCTTTTACTATATCTTAGCACTCACACATTTCACTTTGAAAGACATGCAGCCCTTTATTCTCTTGTCCACCTGTACAAATGATGATGACAGCTATGCCCTACCCTTTATGCATTGTTACTTGGGTTGTCTACATCTGCTGGCTGTAGGGCATGGCCATTCTTTGCATACGTAAGCACAGTCTGTTAATTTTACAAGCATCATTCTTTTACTGTAGTGTATCTACTTAACTCTGGTATAGTTATGTTGTAAGGCTATGTGCAATATGCTGCCCCTTTGCTAGCCCCATGGCATGTGCCCACCTCCATCTGGCACAACATGGTCATCCCCTGTTGCTGGTGCTTTCTCTGATTCCTTGTCTGCCTCAGATAACATTGCCTGTGGTGCTGGAAACTGTTGGCTGCAAGAGGTCACCCTGCTCTAACTGCTTCCTAAGTAGACTATTGTTTGACACTGAATACACGATCAGTATTTTGGTGTATATGGTGTGACACTGCACACATGATCGATATTTTGGTATATATGGTGGGGACATACCCACTGGCTGAATGCATAAAGCAAAGCATGCCTTCAGCAGCCCAAATGCATGCTTTATAATATTTCTGGCTTATGGCAGAGCAAGGTTGTACCCCATATCAGTTTCATAGTATGGATTTCTGACCGGTGTCATGAACCAGCATTCTGGGGCATATCTAGCATTAGCAACAAAATTTCCCTATGGAAAGTCACCTCTTGCAAACTGCTGGTACAGGTCACATGTATGCCATATGTTGAAGTCATGAAAAATTCCCGGGTGGCTTGCACAAACATTGTAGATGATTCTCTTTCCATTACATATCACCTGGCAATTGAGGGAGTGATACCCTTTGTGATCCATGTACCTCCTTCCCGATTCACTATGTGGGGCTTTATTTTAATGTGGGTACTGTCTATGGCCTCCCGTATCTCAAGGAAGTGGACTATATCACAGTATTGGCACTCATTTCTTTGATGCATGGAGGACCAGATATGCTCCCCAGCATGCTGAAGCATAGTGTCAAGTAACTGATATCTGAGATACCCTCACTGTGTGTCCCCCCCATAGGTTACTGAAATGCCTCTGTAGCTAAGACACATAAAGTCACACATACCTTGTAATCCATTGAGACTGATCCTTCATGAATGAAGCCAACACAATATCGTGATTGGTTGTATGGCTTCCCTGTCCACATGGTACCAGTCTATTATATCAATGTTATGGTGGGCAAAGAAACTTAAAAGAGGTCATGTGACCTTGCACCTCTAATGGGTAATGTTGAGCAGCTGCAATGACAGTCTCCTGTAGCTACACATTTACAGTGGCTGTCACAAACTTTGTACTCTGAATATAGATATATGGCCAAGTACATATCTAAAATAAGTGCAGAATCTCTACATGACTTTTCTGAATTGATCACTCATCATATTTTCCCTCATTACCAGTAGCATAGTAAGGTGGAGCAAGAATGCCAACTGCCCCAGGAGCAAAGTAATGGAGGGAGTTCAACTGGCTGATACCAATTCTTCTTTAATGTATACCAGCTTTCAAAAGCTAGTATTGCCTTTGCGGTCAAACCTGAGTGCTGCAGTGTTCCCTTTGTGGTCATGTAGCAAGCAGTTTGCTACAGTTTAAAAGATAAAAAATATTCTTTTCTCTTTTTAGTAATTAAAATTAGAGGACTGTAGTGCTGCTGGAGTCTGTAGCAACTTCTTGCTACATTGTAGCATGCAGTTTGCTACAGTTAAAAAGTAAAACAATTTTTTTTTTTTTTTTAAATGAAACCTGAGCACTGTAACTCTCTATGCAGGGTATAAACTACAGCAATGCAATGGCTTACTACAAATGTAGCAAGCCATTTGCTAATGTTTAAAAAAAAAAGATTTCATTTTTTTGTTAACTAAAATGTGAGGAAGGAGGGAGGGTCTGGGGTAGGGTGCAGAGATGAGACCTGAATGTGTTTTTTTTTTTTTTTTGCTCTTCTGTTGAACACCTGGTGCAGGAGGAAAGGGGTGTGTATCAGCTGGTATGCAAATAGAAGAAGGAGTATCTTTTTTTATAGTAAAATGTGAGTCAGAAAGATCAGGGCAAGGTGCAGAGATGGTATTACTTGATTGGTAGTTTGTCAGACTAGCACACATGCTGGTTGAGCCAGCCTCTGCTCATTATCATACACAACACTTCATCATATAGTCATTAGCATATAACATAGCTGACCAGATTGTTTGGCCTAACTACATTGTGTAGCTGGGTTTTCCTCACTGCATCTACCATGTGCATGTCCACTTGTCACGCAAATTCACTTGGAGCAATGCTGCAAAGTTTTCGGAATTTGGCCTTCAGTGTGAAGATTTTAAGCACACAATCCGTTATAGTTAATATTTAGTCATATTGTTCATTAACAGAAAATGACAATGTAGTGCATTTAGCCATGCTGTGTTCATCCTAGTTAAAACTGTTACCAGCTGTGTATTTTACTTGTTTCAGAGTTATTGCAAACATTTGGGAGACTGAAGGTGGAGGTCTTCCTGTGAAGCCTTCACTATTTGGTAGGTAAGGCAAAACATGTTGCTGTCATGTTGTAATAAAATCAAATTTTAGGGCACTTCTTACCCCAAGAAAAGTTCATGAAATGTATCATCATTTTGCAAGAAATACTGCACAGCACTCAGGAAAAATACATTCATTGCATTTTAGTGAACACATTTGAAACAACAGCTAGTCAACAAATGAAGACAAACTAATATACAGATATAAAATGCATAAATGAAAGGTTAAACTGCAGTTAACTGCATTGACAATGGGAGGAATGTGTCAGTTAAGTATGAATGAAAGTAGCTAGCATGGTTAAATCCACTAATGACAGGGGGTAAGAGGCATGTTAATGATGGGTATGTTCCAAAAATGAGAGTGGAACTGAGATGAACCAGTACCAAGAGGACACCCAAATCCAAGGGCTATCTTTGGCTGATAAAGCTGAAACACCCTGAAGTGCCTTGAAACACCTTAACTGGTTAGAACTACCCCACTGCCTCACATTCTCTCACCTACAAGCAGCACATAGTGTAGGGCATCACAGGGAAAGGTGCCCCAGGCTCCTTGTTACAAAGGTACCCCCCACAACCAGCAACCCCGCTCTAGTGATAAACATCTCCTCATGTTTTAAAACGTCAACAACATAGCTGGAGATGCTCTGTACTCAAACTATTTCTACAAGGCCTGGAATTCAAACCCACTCCCTATTAGACTCAGTAAAGACTAACACATCTTCATAACTAAACTAAAACTCCTCCTCTTACTCTTTGCTGTGCTGCTATTACAATTCATGATGAGATTAAAAATAAATCATTAAATAAATTGTAGTTGACATTCCCCCCAACTCTAGCCACATGTTGCAGTATTATACTCTATAATTTCTACAAAATTATCTTTCTCCTTGCTGTATTAAAATAAAACTGTAAACTATTACTATCCCTGGGCTTCTATTTCCAAGTCCATCCCACTTTTCTTCTATATATATATATATATATATATATATATATATATATATATATATATATATACTCCAGCACTGAAACTGCAGCATTGTTTAACCACTCCTACAATGTACTATTCCAAATATGTATTAAGTGTATTCATAAGCCCTTTCGTATTACTATGTCTTACTATTAATTATAAATGTATAATGTCTTATGTTAGAAAAATATGTATTAATATGTGTATGCTTAATGCCAAATTAATAATCAAGTGTTTTTAATATGCTTTTCATTCTATTTCTTATGCACTGTGATTTATATAAATTGAGTTTCATATGAGACTAAAAATATGCCTTATTGAAACTGCAGCATGCTTACTGAAACTTGCAAGTTGCCCTCTGACCTATTAACTGCTAGCACAGCAATATTCTTGTTTATGCCTTGTGGAAATGTACTTGAGAAGCAGGTGTTAATCTGCTAGGTCAGAAGCATATGAATAGACAATATACCATTTAATAAATGTAATGATTCCAGACAGACAGTCTTGTTCAGAGGATGGGAACCTCTGCAGCTGCAGTAGTTTAGAGATAAGTTACACAAAGGCTTATTAGAGAAATGAACTGCTAGCATTGTGTTCGATTTTGCTATAGTATCTTGAATGTAACATAACAAGTATCTAACTGAAAGTAACCAAGGCCATGTTGTTTTCCTTAGGATGTTTCACATAAAAATTGTTTAAATCAGCAGAAAATCATGGGAAAGATGGTCAGCAGATGATGACCAAAAGGTGGTAATTAGTTACGTCAGCATGGTAGGACAGGATTAATTTGATAACCTATAAAAATGAATGCATTTCCTGTTTCTGGTTAGACAAACTTTGTATTAGCATGTTTTTGTCTCCTTGCTGCAAGATTAAAGTGCCTTAACCTGAACCTACCGTGTTTTGATCATTTTTAAAGTATATTTTTCCTTTGACATCTTATATATTACTATTATGTACATATAATGTTTAGTGTTTGTATAGAATATGAAAATGTGATAATAGAATGTATTGCTGTTTAGCAATATGTATATTTCACTCCTGCCTCCACTAAAAAGAGGCCTTTTACCCAGCTGGACTTTCCTAGTAAACAAAACAAAATATATAAATAAATAAGAGATAAATGTATTTCTAACTATTTAAAATGTCTAGAGTAAAACTATGTGTATATAGAGGTGTTTGTGAATCTGTGTATGTGTGTGTATGTGTGTGTGTGTGTGTGTGTGTGTGTGTGTGCGAGTGTGCGTGTGTGCGTGTGTGCGTGTGTGCGTGTGTGCGTGTGTGTGTGTGTGTGTGTGTGTGTGTGTGTGTGTGTGTGTGTGCGCGCACGTGCACTTGTTTGTGTGTTATTTACACATACACACACCAAGTTGTATACATCAATAGAAGGTATACTTCTTTGGCATCTAGAAAAAGGGGATACTACACAGGCATTTCTCTTTAAATATTTAGGTGCTCATGGCATTGATCAGAGTACTAGCACATGATGTTAGGTGCTATTTCCTGTATACATCTGTGCTGTTTGCAAGTAATGCAGACGGAGCTGGCAACACCTTACCTCATGCCCAAGTCATAGCTTTATATTTACAGCAATATCTTATAGTGCTTATTGTTTTATATTTTATATTTGTTTTTGAAAATCAAATGTTACAGTTAAATGGTTAGGCATCCATCTAACCATATGAGACCAATGTCAAGATGGAAAACGTCACAATTTCAAATTGTAACAGAGTGTGAAAAAATGTATTAGTTTAATGTGAAATTTGAATCCTGTATTTAAGTCAACACAGCCCTCCCTAAACAGTCCTATGCAGGGGTCTTGATCCTTTGCATTCCCTTAATATAATCAGCTACAAGGTCACTGCCCCTTAGAGCAATGTAGAGCTACCCTGCAATGCCTAATTCAAAATGTATTCTTTTCATACTTAAATAACAGCTGCATCTTTTGACCTTGATGTATATCATCATCCATATATTGGGGTCCGAATGGAGAGATGATAAAATCAGCAAAAGGAGAAAAGTATTGCTGGAACTGAATTCATCCTAAAGTCTTGGTGAGCACCTTCATGAGGTGTACCCTGTTTTTCACAAAATCTCACCAAGACGACACTGATTTATAAACTGTATTTTATATTGTATATATCATGGACAGAGGTAGGTTTAAAATAAAGAAGATAGCAGGGTGCACAATTCCCAGGATAAAATAGTGCCCAATCCTGGTAAGCGTAGTGGTGCCAGGACTGGAAAAAAATGACAGTGTAGAACCCTCAAGACATGGAAACATTCCTACAATGGGGCCAGGCCAGGTCCTGGGGGAAGATTTCTTCCCTGTTGTAGAAGGAATTAGCAGTCCACAAAAATCAGAAACACTGACAGGCCAAAAAAAGAGCCATACAGACGATAGATTGGACTACTGAGGATAAGAAAGAAATTATGTATTGTCACTATTATGTATCAAGCTCAGAATTTCCAGGCAAAAGATATACAAAAAGATTAAGAGAGAAATTAGAGGAAAAAAATTACTTCAAGAAAAACTGTCAGAAGCTTCAAATAAAACTTTGTGTTCATTAATAAAACAGATCCATGAAAAAATATATAGAGTAAGAAACCTTGTCCCATTTGGAAAAAAGCGACTGAGGAAGTGGAAAAATTTAAGGAAAAAAAATTTAGAAATGTTTGAAAGGTATAAAAAAGAAATATGGACATGGGAAAGAAAGAGAGGTCTGATACGGTACAATATTTATGCAAAGGAGAAAGCCAAATTAATCAAAACAAAAAGTCAGCCCCAAAGATATTCAAAGAGAAATACAGGCAAAGGCATCCAGATATGGAACATTTCACAATAAAGAAATAAGATCACAAAAAGGGAATGTAGAACAAATGATTTGACAAGTAGAAGTTAAAAAATAGAAGCTGAAGTTATGGAATCTTTGCAAAGTGAAGGATTCAGTGCAGAAAGTCTAACACAGGTTATATCACAGCATGATGGAACAACTATTTCCCAAAGTAAGGAGAAACATGAGGAGCAGGAGACATCTGAAGAAGGAATATGGACATGGGAAAGAAAAGGAGATTTAATATGGTGGAAAGGAAAAAGCAAAACTAATCAATGCAAAACGAGCAGCACCAAAGATATTTGAATAGGAATACAGGCAAAGACATCCAGATATGGAAAATTTTACAATAAAAAAACAAGAAAACAAAGAGGAAAGTAGAAAAGAGGATTAGTAATAGAGACGTTAAATAACTAGAAACTGGGGTTATGGATTATCTGCAAGGTGAAGGATTTACTGTAGAAAATTTAACTCAGATAACGACACAACAGGATAGATCAATGGACACCCAAATTAAGGAAAAAACAGTGGATTGGTAAGCTTCTAATCAGTTGACATATGAAGATACTTTGGAGCCTCCCATAGGAAACCAGTACAAAAGTTCAGTTGGAGCTATACAGCAAGGGAAAGAACAGGAAACTATAGCAACGATAGGCCAGTAAATTCCCATATGAAAGAGCAATGGATGACACAGGGTGAAACTGAAGATAACGTGGCACAGGATGATGCTCTGAAGCTTTCTACAGAATGTCCACAGGAAATGGAGAACAAAGAATGTGCCCTCAGTTTAGAGAAGAGTTGCTTGATTTAATATAGATGGATAGACGTATTAAGATCAATGAAAGAAATAGACTCAGAAGGTCAATAAAACCCAAAAAGTTAGAGGTTTGATAAAACAAATGAACACATTGATTAGGACTGTCCATACAGATTCATGCAATATAACAGAATTAAATAGGATACATTACTGTGCAGCCAAATTAATAACAGATAAAAGTCCTACCACAAGAACACAGGGCAATAAGGGAAAGGCTGGGGAGAAATCGAATGCCATCATGGAAGTATCAAATAGAGAAAACTATAAAGCAATTAAGACAAGAGATGTCACTTTTAGGAGAGCATAGAAGAGGGAACAAATCAACAAAAATTATAAGAAAGATAGAAGTGATAAAAGTAATGTGCAGTATTATAACAGATCAGGATTTATCATGCACTATCGCAAATAATAAACTAAAAATATCAGCACAGGCAGAAAAACTTAGAAGATAAACAGATAAATTACAAAGACATACGTCTGGAGCATTTCTCCCCAGGCCGCTGCTGAAAATTGGCTTTGTTCCAAGTCAGACATTCACAGTAAACAAATGTTAAATAAAAAGTACAAAATAAGCAATTTAATGTTGACCCAAAAAAGTTTTATAGAGAATTCGGAAACAAGGTAAAAGGAATTGAAAGACCACCAAAAAAAAAAAAAGAAATAGATACAAATATTTATGAAGATCCTGTGGAAAATAAATGGATAGAAGTATATGAAATGGGATGAAGTAACGGCCAGAGAGAGACTGAAACAAAATTAAGAAAAGCCTTTAATTGGAAAACCCCAGGCCCATATGTAGTACCTAACTTCTGGTTAAAAGTATTAACATCTTTGCATAAGGATTTAGTCATGAGTAAGAACTATTTACATGAGCACCTCAGACAGACACCACCCTGGCTAACAATTGGAAAAACAATGCTCCTACTTAAGAGCGAACCTGCAAGCTACCCTAAAAAACTACAGATGAATAATTTGCCTTCTGCCGATGTATAAACTATAAACTGGAATTGATGAAAACTCAATTATGACAATAGAACAAAAGGGTAATAAAACAAAATCATCAATTATGACAATAGAACAAAAGGGTAATAAAAGAAAATCATGAGGAGCAAAGGTTCATTTATTATTAAATGAAGTCATAGTGGAGAACTGTAAAAAGGGGAAGAATCTAAGTATGGTATAGATAGACTACAAAAAAAGCATTTGACAGTATCCCACATGACCAATCAGCGTAAATGTTTTGGAATATTAATGGGGGGTCATTGTATAATGATTGGTCAGCGTGCACGTTGTAAATCAGACTTATACTAATGGAAAAAGGTCTGGTTGCCCGGGCCTTTTCCATTAGTATAAGTCTTTTTTTACAGCGACGGAGAACGCAAGATCTCCGTTGCTTTTTAGACACTGTCTCGCTATGTTAAAGGAGTTTAACATAGCAAGGCAGCTTTAAAAAAAGTAACGGAGATCTTCCTTTCTCCGTTGCTTTTTTTAAAGCTGTCTCGCTATGTTAAATGGGTTTAACATAGCGAGATAGCTTTTAAAAAAGCAACGGAGATTCCCTGTTGCTTTTTTTAAAGCTGTCTCGCTATGTTAAACTCCTTTAACATACCGAGACACTTTGTAAAAAGCAATGGAGATCTTGCTTTCTCCATTGCTTCCACCCACAGCTCTGATGTACTGCGTAAGCATATGCATGCACAGTACATCAGAACTGCCGCAGAATACTAGACAGCTGCGGAAGGGCAGCAAGGAGGCATTATACAATGCCATTATTTAAAAAAAGTAAGTATTTTTTTTTCTTAAATTTTGTCATTGTATAATAGCAATAACCCATGCCTGGGTGTGGGTAATGCTGGATTTACCCACAGTTGTCTTTGTTTGGCCACTCGGGCTTTGCCCCCCAGGCATGGGTTATTGCTATAGTATACACTCTACACTGATAAACTACATCACAGCAACCATGAAACAATGGCAAACCACTATGCAGTTAAGCCATGATAAAGGACAAATTATTATTCCAGGGATAAAAATTCAAAGGGGGATATTCCAGGGTGACTCTCTGGCACTGAATGTGCCAAAAAATAAAAGAAAGACTATAAGGTGAAGGATCAGATGAAAAGACAAGAATTATGGAAAATGCATAAATATAGCCGCTCTTTTGCCTTGCCCATAACCCATTAAACTGCCTGCTTAACAGATTAGGCCATGGCTATAATTTGGCTCTCAGAAAGCAACAAAGTATAAAGACTTCTCATCTTCACTTTGTAGATGATTTAAAACTGTATAGCTCATCAGATGAGGAACTGAAAGTACAACTGCAAGTTGTCAAAACATTTTCTAATGATATAAGAATGTCATTTGGTCTTGATAAATGTGCAAAAGCAACCTTTAAAGCAGGAAAGCTGCAGCACCAAGAAGACATCAGTTTGGGACAAGAATGTGATATAAAAGAACTTGAGCAAGAGGGAGTGTATAAATATTTGGGAACTGATGAAGGATCAACAATAAAACAAGAACAAAAGCAAATCAAAATCAGTAAGGAATATTTTAGAAGACTTAAATTAATACTGAAAATAGCATTGACGTCTAGGAACAAAGTTCAAGCTATAAACCAATTTGCTCTTCCTGTCCTAACTTACATTTTTGGAGGAATTGACTGGCCCCAAAAGGTGTTGGAGAGATTAGACAGGAAAACAAGAAGGATGTTTCATGCTCATCAAATGATTTCCGTTCCAAAGGAAGGATGGGCCTCCTTGAAATTGATTCATGCATAGATTTGCTGGCCTCACAAGACCCAAACATAGTGAAAGCTTTGAAACATGAGGAGAATAAGTCTAAGATGACTTCCCTGCTTAGTCTAGCAGAAGCATATCAGCATCAAGCGGGAATGGAAATCAAAACAGAAGTAGATAAAAATCAGGCAGCAACTGAATGTGCCAAAAAATAAAAGAAAGACTATAAGGTGAAGGACTAGATGAAAAGACAAGAATTGTGGAAAATGCATAAATATAGCTGCAAGTATAGAAAATTCTTAGAACAACCTCATGTTGATCAGGATCGAACAAAGGAATGGTTAAGGAGAGGCAAATTCAAACCAAAAGATAAAAGTTTAATATTGGTGGCCCCAGATAGTGGTCTACATACACACTGGTTTACAAAGTCCATTGAACATGTGGGAGACACAGACAAATGTAGGCTTTGGAAACAGAATTGGAAACAGTTGCACACCTTGTTTTTGGTTGTGACATGTAAATGGCAGAAGGACTTTATATTGAAAGGCATAATAGTGTGGCAAGACTGTTGCACTGGAGATTGTCTAAACATTATAATACTGAAGTAGCTGAAAAACACTGGAAACATGAGACATAAAGCATCATAGAAAATTATGAAGTCTACATCACACGGGATCTCCAATTACCAACAGTTCAAAAGATAAATACGAGAAAACCAGATATAGACAAAAGTAGCATTGATCATTGAAATTGCCACACCCAGTGACTACAGCGTCTTGTGTACAGAGAGACACGAAGTCAGAAAATATCAGGATCTGCAGGCAGAAATGAGAGCAATGTTCCAGTAGTAGTAGGAGCAATGAGTTTTATAAAAAAGAATATAAAACCATATTTAAATGGATTCACTATACAATCTCGAAATACTGAAATGTCAAATTTCAGTATTTTGGGACTGAATAGTCGAAAACCCACATACACGAAAACCCATTATCACGAATACCACAACCACGACCATTCACACATACACACAAACCAGGACATATTCACAACACACATACACCTACCTAACTAAACAAACATAACAACACACACAAACACACCTAACCTACCCCTGCACCCCCCACACCCCCTACTTATATATTCTAACTCAGAGGTTGCACTAAACACACAAACACACAAAAAACACCAGCGCACACACTCACACACACTAAAATCCCTACCCAATATCCTCAAACACACAGCACTTACCTGAAACCCCAGATAAATCCATAAACCGCACCACACGTAACGAACATGACACCACGATAGCTGCAGATTCGACATTTGCAGATTTGACACTTCCGCATTCGACATAGTGTAGTTTCGAGTAACTGCACTTTCCACTATTCGGTCTCAACGTACTGAAATTTGACGTTTCAGTACATCAAGATTGTCTAGTGTATCCATTTAAATATGTTGCCGATACCTATAACTCTGTACAACTGCAGGAGGAGTCATTAATGGATACATTGCAGGTGCTGTGAACAGCACTTCTGGCTAACATCAAAGATTGAAACAATACTAATTTCATGAACTTTAATCATACTTTGACTTAGGAATGGGGTGCATTCCCGTCATAGTATTAAAAACCCAAAAGACTTGGAGAAATTAAAGAAGAAACTGGTTTGGTTTTTAAGGACAGCTCACACATTACCTATGTAGTGAGAGACACATGGTCCAGTTTCATTTTACGCATCTGTCCATAGCACTGGTACAGAGACACTGTCCATAGCACTGGTACAGAGACACTGTCCAGGCAGGAGTTGGTGGTGTGCTCTTTTGAGCAAACTCTAGTGTTCAAATAGTGATAGGACCACTATAGATACATAAATGTTTGCAGTGCTCTTCTTAAAAAAGTCTACACAAGGCTCAATCTTTTTGAATATATTTATAACTGAGACTCTGACAACCTACACAGTGTCTCCTTATTACTGAAAAGAAAAAAAAAGACTATACATGTTTCTCCATGGAAATTACTATATTTCACCTTCAGCAAATCTAATTCATTTCAAGTAAATCAATGTTTATCATGATAGTCATCTTATTTTACTTATTACCTAAGAATGTGGACCAGTTCTTCTCTGTCAGTGTTAAGCAATGACCCTAGCAACAAGGGCAAGGGACATGTAAAGTATTTGGACAGTTTTAGGTATCAAATCAACTAGCATATTTCAGGGTAAAAAACAGAGCTACTGAAGAATCTGATGCTAAATCCATACAGATAGTAAATAGAGTCAGACCTGGGCAATAAATCCAGAAGTTGTAAAGCAGAGATTCTAATTACTGAGTCAATGTAGACATGTTATCATTAATTAACTTAATTTGCAGTAGTCATTGTATTTTCTTTCTTTTTTGTAGAGGCTGTAATATATCACAACAACATTATATTTCAGATAAGTAAATATTCATTTTTTGTCTTACAAGTCATAAATCAATGTGCTTTCACTGACTCTGAAGCATTAAAGTACAAAGTCCTGACTCCAACGCAGGTGACCTGGGTCCAAGTATTGGATTGAGCACTAGAGGAACTGATGTGGGAGGAAGAATAAACGATGATGCAATGCCTTTATAACTGTTGTCGGAAGGAATGATGTGGAAACATGCAGAAGCATGCTTGCAAAAAGCACAATTCTTGGTGGAGACTGGCAACCAATGCTGGAAGGTGGCAGCAGTCATAAGCAGTATAACAAGAATATCCGAGTGGTGTGATCTTGCATAAGTGCACTATATTATCTAGCCAAATTCCCATTGTACATCCAACCACTTGAAGTACTGAGCACACAGGCTACATCAGAGCTTCAGATCCTCAAATGTTTTGATCCTCCATCTTCACAAAGCTAGCAGTCTCAGCCTCCCCAGAAGAAAAAAGGGGGGTGATGACCTAAGCCTTCATGAAGTATGAATGGTAAAGCTGCATTAATTGAGTTGGAAGACAGAAGTTGTATCTCAGGGTACCTGGCTTAGCATCATTATGCTAGAAAGCAGCAGCAATGCGCTAAATATTGATCACTAATGTGCAGTTATGGAGCAGCAGCAATGCGCTAAATATTGATCACTAACTTGCAGTTATGGAGTTGATAACTGGTGATGCCTAGGGGAGTCTATTTATTATTAAATTCATTCTGTCATAGATTAAATTCAGTAATGTCTCATCTTTACACTTGATACAAGTCCAGAATATACTAATTGCAGTTATATAGTTGCATCAAAATATTCTTGGTGCTCATTTATGATTTATTTTGTCCATGCTGTGATGACCCCTCTCTGAGTCAGTGATCAAGGAGCCTCATTTCTCACCACTGACACCTGTGGGGAATGTTCACTTTCAGAGAAATAGATACACACAGTATTTCCAGATGCAGCTCTCTGCACCAAGTACAATTTCCCTTAAGAGCCCACAGGGAAACCAGTCAACCCGGGGTCTGGATTTCTTTATGTTTGTCTCCCTCCAGGGCCCCAATAAGGTTCCTCACTAGCACAGCTACAGGGTTAAGTCCTCAGCTGAGTGTCTGAGCCAAGTCCTCCAGCACCCTCTCTATGAAACCAGTGCTTCATGTCCCTGCTCCAAGTAGCTCACACATACACACACACACGCATGCACACACACACACACACACACACACACACACACACACACACACACACACACACACACACACACACACACACACACACACACACACACACACACACACACACCTGGGAAAGGCTGGCACAGATTTACCTGCTATGCCTCCTTCTGTCCAGAGTATAAGGTAGTTATCACTGCCACCAGATACTCCACAATCAGATAACAAAGGGTGTCCAATTATACTGTATAATATTAATACTAATACAAATGGTAGTAGTTCACCAAGACAGTTAGACCTTCAGGAGGTGTCCACATAGCGTCACCAAATAAATATAAGCACTCACAAAGGTTAAATACTTTTTAATAGGACCAGCCACAATAAAAGTTTTAAATATATTTAATAAGTTATAAAAGAACATGAAAATACTGAATATATATTTACAGTAAACCACAGAGTTCAAATCACAGGAAATATTGAAAATAACATTTATGGATAGACTTAGACAACTAAAGAAAAACAGTATCTAAATTAAGCTTCGCTACATTTTCATGATTGAATCCAGGAGAATTACTATTCTCTACTTACTTAGTAGAGCGAGGCAGATGATGTGGTGAAAGGTCATTTTAGTGGTCATGCCCAAGACAGAATACTCAATACTGAGAGATTTCTCTTTGTAATATCTAAAATTTCCAAGATGGCAGGCAGAATGATCAGGTCACCTGACTCTAGGTTCCCACACTATTCCCCTTTGAAGCTTGAGACAGGGTGTTAGTATAGATGTGATAAGATGCATATGTAAAGTTTTGCTAATGTTTATGGCAGTACCTGGAGCTTCCCCTCTTTTTTTAAGCATATGAACAAAGGCTTCTTTCAGACTTGCCTTCTTGGGTCCTATTCAGAGCTGTGAGATAAGCACTTCCATGTCCAACAGGTGTTTAATCCCTTCTCTTCCAGTGTCCTTTGCTAACACACACACACACATACACACATATATATATATATATATATATATATATATATATATACATATATATATATATATATATATATATATATATATATATATATATATATACATATAGTCTCACATGTATATTCCTTCTCTGTTCAGCAGGACTTGCTGTTGATACATATTTCAACAGTAGCAACTTTATAAACACATTTTGATTTTCAAATGCCATGCAGTTCTAATACATTTGTAACATAAGCATTTGTGCAAATCAGTTAAAATGCAGGGCAGCCAGGGTGGTGCAGTGGTTAGCGTTGCCGTCTCACAGCAAGAGGTTCTCCGGTTCGATTCTCAGCTGGGGTGCCTTCTGTGCAGAGTATGCATGTCCTCCCTGTGTTCGCGTGAATTTCTTTTGGGTGCTCTGGTTTCCTCCCACATCCCAAAGACATGCAGTAGGTGGATTGGACACTCTAAATTGGCCCTAGGTGTGAGTGTGTGCATGTGTCTGCTTTCTATGGAAGGTTGGGCGCTGGGCTGGCAACTCGACACTGTAAAACTCAACTGCCAATCATGAGCAGACAGATGACCCACTGTGGCGATCCCTAACCGGGAAAAGCCGAAAGAAGAAGTTTGATATTCAAATGCCATACAATTATAATGCATTTGTAACACAGGCATCTTGTATAAATCAGTTTGATATTCAAAGGACATATCATTTTTTACAGAACTCCAGCTGGCTATGCTGGCAGTAGCCCATATCATCACATATGTGAAAACTGAATATTTTATTCTGATTGCTAATCTTCTGTATAATATGTGAACATGTTTCTTTACTTCTATCACAAAGAATGAAATGTCAATTTTAAACTGTATTTTCCTTGAAGTGATTGCAAATAATAGTATTTTTTATAATCATGATGAACCAGCCTCATAAATCCACTATTATTACAGAGCTAATGGTAGATGTTTCCTTTTCATTATACAGTGCACCAGCTAAGTTTCTTATCCCTTTGGCTGTTCAGCTGTGCATAGCACAGCTTTCTATTAGCATTAAGACAGTCTGTAAGCTGTTTAACCTTCCTCTAGCAACATTTTTCATTTCTACTTTTTAGTATGCTTTTCCTCCAAAGAACATTCAAGTCTCCTATTTGAAAGTTGAAATAAAATGCAGCAATATTTATGAAAAAGGATAGTTTTTTACATAGTGGAGTTTTCTTTTGGGAGCTGTTCATAGGTATCTACTCAACTAGTGATATGCTGAGAATTTTTAGAAGCCTAGCCCTGCATTTCCATGAACTTTTTAAATCCTTGTACTATAAGTATGAATAACCCAACCCCAGTCAGAATATTTCAATATTACCCCAAACCATAAAGGACAAGGGTACCAAACAAGGAATGAATTTGTAGTTTCCCATCCATTTGTCCAGATTATGTTTGAACAGGGTAAGGGAAGTATGTTGCTTTATGTGGGGAAGAATACAATTCCAAGGAAGATGCATTCTGTCTGATATGTCTGCCTTTCTAACATGTTCTTTTTATGTTGCAAAAGAGATTAACATCATTTAAGTGGGTATTTATTCGACCACTGGACTTTTAAATGTGCAGTAGACCAGAGAGAATATGGTCTGTTGAAGCTCTGTATGTGATGCAGCGATCATCCCTCAGTAGCCTATATGATGCTGAGAAGAGGGACAAGGCTTTGAGGTGGTCAGTGTAGTTTTTATAATTTTGGCTGTTGATTTTCTTGGTGATAAAGCTTTGTTTAGACAGGCACATACTGAAGAGCAAATTATACTCAATGATCAGCCTAATAAACGCTGAATACAATGGAAGGATAACATCCCTGGACCTAGCCAGCACTAAAAAGCTGTGCAATGTAAAAGACTTTCTTACAACAATGAATACATGGTGATCGAAGAACACTTTGCTGTCCAGATAGGTTTCCAGGTCCCTAATTGCCAAATCAGTTTTCAGGGTTATGTTGTTCATCTGATATCTATAGGGAATATCATGCTTGCCATAGGCAACTATTATTTTATGGCATTTAGGTTTAGTCTGTGGTTATGACAAGAGCTATCTTTTTGACATAGTCCCTCTTGGAAGATCTTGGTGTCCTCTGGAGAGTTTATCACTGCACCAAGTTTACTGTCATCTGAAAACCTGGTCAGCAACAAACACTTTACTTTACCTTTAACCTCTGAGAAGTAAAGGCCATACAGAAGTGTTCCAAGAACAGCTCAACAAGGTACACGGCTAGTGCCATGTCTTTTGGAAGAGGTACAGCCATCTATCCTAATTTCCTGAGTTCTATTTTTGTGCCAATCTGCTATTTGATGAATTATATAGGAAATATCTCTTTAACTAGTAGAGTTTATCAACAATTCCTGAGTGTGGGATGGTGTCAGACATCTTTGTGAGATCTAGATATGTGTTGTGCAATGATTTTCCCTCATCCATTATTTCAATAACCTTCTCAAAGAAGTCATCCAAGTTAAGTAGCCAGGATCTGCCCTTTGCAAAATTAAACTGGCTTGGCTGAAACTTTTGTAGGTGTTCTATGTCGTTATTTATTAATTCCATTATGACCCTATCCATAGCCTCATAGATGAGGCAGGTCAGATTTATAGGTCTATAATTACCTGGGTCCATTGAGCCCACCTTTGTGCAGGGGATGGCTGTTGCTGCCCTGCATTCATCTGGCACAAGGCCTTTTTGGAGGCTGATATGGAATAGCCACTGTTGGGGGTTTGTTGAGCCCTCTTTCAGGTTGGTCAGAAGGAACCTGGTTCATAATCTGGTCCCATAGAAGCAGTATTCTTGGCCTTGGAAAGTGCTTTGAGGACTTGTTCTTGAGATATTTTTGAGGTGTTGATGCAAGTACATGATCTGAGAAAGTAGGGGAAGAGAGGGGGTAAATTTAGAGCTAAATGTATATACTAGTAAACTGGCTATGTCTACAGGGACTGCTTTAATTTGGTCTATATTATGTCAGCAAAACAGCATTACAGCGAATGCCATTTCACTGACACATATAGACCGAAGTCTGAAAAGAGTGAAAGCTCAGATCAGCGATTTCTTTCCCAGGGAAAGAAATCACTTGGCCTGAGCCATGACATTTCCCTTTACCCCACTGTAGTGCGATCTCGGAATTAGTATATTTAGTTGGGGGGTGTGGGGGACACAGTTTTTATTGGTATGTTGTGTTTTGTTGGTTCACTGTTTTTTTTCCATGGGGAAAAAAAAATCGATGAACTTGGGTTTCGCTCTTTTAAGATTTCGGTCTATATGAGTTGGCGAAACGACATTCGCTGTAATGCCATTTCGCTGACATAATATAGACCTGATTTCATTAGCTCTGTGCAGTGCTGGGCATTGTTTCTGAGGCTTCTAACATAGTTAAAGAAGACTTTATGTTTGTCTTTTACCTGCTAGCTATTTTTACCTCATATCTAGCTTTGGTTGATTTGGTCAGGAACCGGGGTTCCTTGTTAAGTTTAAAAAGAGTTTTTTTTTTTTTTTTTTTAATCTTGATAGTTACATTTATTATTGCATGCACTGAAGTTTTTAGAGTTATTCTAGAACCTGTTTATATTTGTGTTCTACCATAAGGGTTTATTTTTAAATTTGGCACTGTGTTTGCTTTGGAGCTGACAGATGTATCTATGCAACTAGTGTATGAAAAGTCCCATAGAGTTCAGAAAGCCACTGCTGTGAATGTTGCTGTTCTAAAAAAAAGCTTTGTTTTGCACTCTGCATGTAGGCAGATCAGAAAATGATCAAAGTGCTGCTACAAAAACAAATTAAACTTCTTGGACTTGAATTATAGAATCTTTCATGGCACCAGTGTCCCTATTACTATGTTAGACAGCTTAGCTGCCACAGTTAATAGATACAGCACGATGGCTGAAGGGGAGGAACAGCAAACAATGCAAAAAGCTGAGGTGTAATAAAGTTGGATAGAAATAGTGCATCTGGTATAGAGCAACAACATGATTGGCCATTTGAAGGTGAATGATTTTAGCAGGTGGTGCTTTAAGCTGTTTGAGATGACTAAACAAAAGAAATATAGTAACTTATCATGGAGAGGAAGCAGCAGCTGCAAATTAAAGTTTATGTTTTCTGTAAAATATACAGTGTTTCTATGAATGCAATATTTACAAAGTAGATGAGGCAGGTGCTGCATGATAATGGATAAATGAATACTTTATAATGCTGTTGAGGTGAATTAGGAAGTATGTTTTGGAGGAGGTATAACAGTCCACTATTAATAAGCATTATTGCTATATTTATTTATTTACTTCCATACTTATTTTCAAGTAATAAATTGTCACTTTCTACTTTAGCAAACACAGACAGAGGTCTTGCATGTGTCAAACATCCCGGTTAGCACTTAGAAATTTGCTGAGTTGTGTTAATGATTGCTGCTTGGATGTAATGATTCATGAAGATACCTAAGTATTGCGTTGTCTTTAGTTCATGGCCATTTTTTCTCTCTCTAAGAGCAGCATGTACTGTTAGAGCATAGATCACAAGAACAGCTTCAGGAGAACTTTTAATCCAATACTCCCCAGGTTCACAGCCTAGTTCATCAAACAAATCAGCATGTTTTAAGAATGGTGTCCAATGATATTTCTAAGTGATCTATCCTCAAATTCACTTTGTTCTGTGCCTGATTGCTTTAACAAATTTAAAATGAGACGCGTCAATAGTACATTCACTGTTTGAGACTACATTTTATTTCCCACAACCTCAGATAAATTAACATTTTTTCTCATCCAAGATGTTCTACTCACTAAGCAAGGAGAGGGTCATAGTCAGCTGCCTATCAGGGGCTAGGATCTGCCACATCATCCATGCACTTAGGTCATTGAACCATAAGTACCAGTATGACACTGTCATTGTACATGTTGGTGCAAATGACCTGAGGCATACCCCTCTGGACTATATGAAGAGAGACATGTTTGAGCTCTTGGACTATGTGTTGCAGGCAGGTATGATTTTAGCATTGAGCAGCATTCTACCTTTTCCAAGGATGATGTCACAATATGAGCAGATTATAATTGACTTTAACAATTAGCTTAGCTTTTAGCATCATTTGAATAGAGTACAATCTTTTTCAGCTTGGGAGGGTATAGTTAGCAGGCTACACTGCTTCACCATGGATGGTCTGCACCTGTCTCCTTTAGGCTTTTGAATATTTCCTAAACTTTGTCCACCCCCATACTGCCTTTTTGAGACAATGCCAAACTGTTACACTATCCAACATAGCAAAGCCAACCAGGATAATCTAAAGGCATTATTGCTCAATGTCAGGAGTCCAAAAAAAAAAAAAAAAAAAAAAACACCTCCAATCTCTACATTCTCTGGAGAATGTAGATGTGCAGTGAGAGAAACATGGTTTAAAGCCACGGAGAGCACACCAGCAGTACAGAACTATAATGCTTTTTACACATTTAGACAAAACTCTGGTACAGGAAGGAATAAAAGGTGGAGGTGGGGACAATCCTTTATGGCATCTACTTTTTGGAAGTCAAAGCTCAGGTCAAAGGCCTCTGGTTGACCAAATTAGAAGATAACTGTAATTTTAGCACAGTCATAGAATCTCCCAAGCACACTAATATCCTCCAAGAGCATTATTGCACAATAATAGTCTATGCCAGAGTAATGGTCCAAATCTGGGTGGCTGCGGTGGTGCAGCGGTTAGTGTTGCTGCCCCACAGCAAGAGGTTCTCTGGTTCGATCCTCGGCTGGAGTGCCTTCTGTGCAGAGTCTGCATGTCCTCCCTGTGGTCGCGTGGGTTTCCTCTGGGTGCTCTGGTTTCCTCCCACATCCCAAAGACATTCTGTAGCTGGATTGGACACTCTAAATTGGTCCTAGGTGAGTGTGTGTGTGTGTGTGTGTGTGTGTGTGTGCCTTCTGTGGAAGATTGGGTGCCGAGCTGGCAACTGGACACCATAAAACTCCACTGCCAATCATGAGTGGACAAGTGATCCACTGTGGCGACCCCTAACTGGGAAAAGCCAAAAGAAGAAGAAGAAGAAGAGTAATGGTCCAAATCTGAATGCCAAAAAATGTATAATAGTATCCTTTTGAAATTTATTCACTCCTCGGAATTACCATATAGATAATACCCCTTTAAGAGTGGGTCTATATTATTTTATCAAAAAGGCTGTACAGCAAACGCCTTTTCATTGACCCCCTAAACAGCGAACTGCCATATAAGAGAATGGCCACATCAGCAAATTTTGTCCAAGGGAAAAAAAATTGCTTGCTCTAACAAAAACGGCACATCACTGCAAACATTACAAAGTGGGGCTTTGGCCCCCACACCCCCCTAACTAAATATACCAACTCCGAGATCACACTACAGTGAGGAAAAGGGCAAATTCACAAGGATGGCCAAGCAATTTTTTCCCAGGGAAAAAAAAAATCACTGATGTGACCATTCACTAAATTGGCAGTTTGCTTTTTAAGGGTCGATGAAAGACATTCAGTATACAGCCTTTTTGATAACATAATATAGACCCCTTAAGAGCATACCCAGTGGTAAGGGACTTGGGAACATATATGAACAGTGACCTGATCTTTGACCAGCATGTATCTACTAGAAATCTTTTTTGGAACAACTTTCAGATTACCCCAGGATTAACTGTTCAACTTCAGAGGTTATATGTTTGAATTGCCCAGCCTTCCATATAAGAAAAACTGAGAGACAACTCAGAAAAATAATTTATGAGCATGTATATGAAATACAACTAACAGAAAAAATGCGTTATATAAATAGCACTCTACCCAATGTTCAGATTACAAGAAATTCGACTTTGCAATCATTGAGAAGGTTGAAACCAACCCATGTGATGGTGAATAGGAGACTGAGCTTGAATAGAGGGGCTTTTAGGGCAATTAAAAGCAAATGCAGGTACAGCACAAGGTTTGAACAACCATAATTCTATAAAACCAGTGCTAAGGATGAGATCAGCAAAACTGTAACTTTTAAAATTTGTAATACTTTAAATGTGATTATTTTTTTTCCATTGAATGTATTTAAAGAATATCTTTTAAGTAAGGAACAAATTAACAAGTGAATGAGCTTAAGTGGAACATTTAAGTTTAAGATCTGTTGGTACAGCTTTAAGAAGAATAATTGGTGGTGATTTAATGTTGGACCAGGTTTTTATAAAAGGTGTAGACATGTTTATCTCATTTCGTATATTCTGATGAAGTCCCATTGACAAATAATGGACAAAAGTGCTTAACAACGTCTACTGAGTAATAAAGTTTTTTTTTTGCTTTTATGGTGTAGACCTAATTGCGACTTACATATTTTCACCATAGGCCTATCAAGTTTATATCTTTCTACATTTTCATGTTGGTTATTTAGTTGGTGTAAACAGCCATTTTTGTTGGTTTTCATTGTGTGACTACTGTTGTAAGGAAATCTTTCTGTACTGCCCAACTTAAAAACAAAGGCATGGCACCCACATCCAAGGATGTCATTGTCCCACTGGACTCAGCTCTCATTAGACCAGTAATTAAGTACACCGCTCCCTTTGGTATGTACATGATCAAGTATAAACAACAACTGGAGTGAACACAGAGGTTCCTCACAAAAAGAATACAAGGCATGAAGCACATAGAATATTTAAACCATCTCAAAGCCTTATCTTTATATTTCCTCTTCCACAGACCACTGAGAGGTGATCTATGCCTGGCTTATAAGTCATCATCTGATCCAGTACTTTTGGACTTCTTGCATACACACAAGTATAACAGCATTAAAAACACCTGATGGAAAGTCCTAAACTTCATTTGCAGCATAAACAGAAAATGCTGGAGGGACCGGCATGTGTCTCGGATACTAACCCTACTCTGGAACAGGCTTCCCAACCACTAGAAACAGAGTTCCTCCCTGACCCTATTCAATGCAATCTGGATGGGGATCTGGAAATTTACCCCTGGACTAACACTTATGTCCCTATTAGACAAGGGCAGTTTGCAAATGTCCAGCCAAGTAAACCAAACTATATACCCCTGGGTAACTTATCCTGTATTTTACAAATAGGAAAATGGGGTTAGGTTTAAAACGGCCTCCAAGGGCTGCTACCCTACTAATCACCTAAGGACCTATGCACATGTAGATCAGCACTTACCATTCTGTGTTTGCAAGTACGCATTTTATTTTCTTCACGGCCATTACATCTAATTTTCATGCCCAGACTGATGGATTTCAGAATCATTCATATTGCTTGACTGCAGACTATTAAAGACTTCAGCATTGCACTTTGCCTTAGAAAATTTGCAAGGACTCTCTTGTTACTGCACTTGTGCGCGCACACACACACACACACACACACACACACACACACACACACACACACACACACACACACACACAGACACACACACCATTTCACTTGCTTCAAAGGAATTTTACTTTAGTCTTACACTGCACATTTTTGCAAAATGATTATAAACTCCATAAGGCATATAAGTCTGGTAATACGCTTTACGGTGCCACTTCTGAATGTTTGTAGCCACACCTCATGCATGCAGTTAAATTATCACCTGTATATTTATTTGTCACCATTTTTTATTGCCTTGTGTCATTGTTTTCATTTAAATTTTATGTAAAAGTTTTATGGTCACTGTTATCTACTAAGCCATGTTCATTCTTTATTATGCACTCCTCTAGTTTCTTGCACAGCTCTCATAGCTGAGTAATTCCCTTATCTAGCACCAGTGCAGTATCCAGCACCAATCTTGAGGGTTAAATCAGGATCTAGTAATAATCTGTCTCTGACTTGATGATTTCTAATACCATGGGCCATTCACTGATTAACGAGTCATACTAGTCATCAAAGTCCGAGTGTCACCCTATGTTCATGAGTTCAGTTATACATGCATCTATAACTTTTACAGCACCATGATGTCTAGTAAAAAATAAATGCTTCATGAAAGGAATATTTTTCTTTATCTTACATGTAGAGAAGTTGTATTAATCAAAGTTAGAGGGAGTTACAGTTAAGAAAATGTGGTTGCAAATTTTGCAGCATGCAAAATGTATAACATGTATGAAATGAAAAATTAAATTGTACTGCATCTGTCAGGAGGAATTGCAGCAAAACTGCTACAAACAGAAACCAATCCGGCTTCAGCTTAAAAATGTATTACATTATTTGGACACTAGCTTGTCTGACTCAACCTCCCCCACCCAAAGAAAATGCGTCATTTAAATTGGAGAAAATAAAGGCATCATTTAAATTTGAGAAAACACTGGAAACACAAAATCCAAGACTCTAAAAATGGAGAAAGACTATACTTTTGACCTGTGCAAATGGATTGCATTCCTGGACAGAGATCAAGCTGGAGTTTATGATCTTTGGAAATGTACAACTACTATTTGGATGCTTGCATCAGAAACAGATAATCATATTTATCTCCCAGTGGTGATAAGTTCAGATAAGCTGTAGATAAACTTCTTTAGAATGCTATTTGTTTGTTTAAACTTATTTATTATTTATTTTGTTTGTGTAGTTTTATAGTTGCTCACATCTTTTGATTTAACAAAGCACATTGCTTAATTTTATTTATTCAAAATAAACTTTATGATTTAATTTCAAAAGCTTGTGACTGGTAATTTATTTAAGTGTGTAAGGGTGAATGATAAATTTGCTGATTTATCAACTTTTGGGTTTTATTTTTTAGAAAAGACCACTACAATCACCTCAGTGCTGTGGAACTTTGAATCTACATCTACTGCCTTGCTACCTTCAGTTTTTAAACACCTTTACTGAATTATCATTAAAGACATAGGCAAATATACATTTATGTAAAAGAAAACAAACCATGTTAACATGTTCATAGTTGCAAACATTATACGTCACATGTATGCTTTTATACAATTATCATCAATTCAATATTATATAAATTGCTCAATTCTTGCCTTCCTTTAAATTTCACTCCTCCTCCAAAACAGTATTCTGCATGCATCGTTCCCACAATTTCCATTATTTTCTATGTAGTTTGCTCCTGCCCTTTTCCAAAGATCCTACTTCCAGTTATTTTATCCCTGTTACAATATTCATTACTCAAAAGTACAGCTGGTTTAGACTTTGATTTCTATTTTCTTGTAATTGCTTTTTGACCATAATTAAACTTAACAAGGTCTTACTATGTCTAGGCAACTCAGATCCTGTATCCCAACTAAAAAAATAATTTCCTTAGCTACACCCATTTGCTCACCCAATATTTCTGACAGAGTACTCTCTACAGGAATTTTTAAAGTCTACCAACTCATTCCACTCCCAAAACATATATTCCCAGTTATCTCTTTCTTTTGGATAACACCTCTAACATTTGCCATCTAACTAAGGAAAAAATATTTGGTGTGTGTTTGGTGTATAAAAATACATATGTAAACACTTAAAAGCAAAACTTCTAAATTTTCTAGACTTTGATGCACATTTTGGGGGCATACATATGTGCTCCAATTGTTTCCTTGTGAATTGCTTAGCCAGTCTTTCTACCCAATAGTTTCCAACTTCCTCTGATTGATTCCTATACTTATTGTGCAATATTGCATATACCCTACTAAATATCCCTTTTTAATAGCAATTTATTTTCTAGATTCAATAAAAACTCAACCAGAGCAGGTCTTTCACTTAGGATGTCCCTATCCCTTTCTCTTTGCCTATACTCTGGCATCAGTCCCTGATAGGGAAGGTAGTCTTTAGCCTGCAGTCTAAATGTCTTCTTGGCCTCTTCACATTCTGTTACCTTTCTTTCTCTACTTATTTGCTTCCACTACCTTGCTTCTTTTACCAGTTTTCTCGTGTAAATTCCAGTCCCCTCTTGCCTATTCTCTGTACCACTAATTGCAGTCATCCCTATTGGCAGAATCTCCTTTCTTGGCTTAGTTCTTAGAATACTTTCAGCTACCTCATATATATAATACTCTCTACATCTGTAGTTATTTTCTTTAGGGATCTGCATCCAAAACCCCACTGTCTCCTTATTTCTTGAACTGCCCCCCCCCCCCACTTCATCATCATGCCTTTCCAATTTGACTTCTAGCTTTCTACTTGTGTTATGTATATGAACATTAACTGTGAAGCTCTAAAATATCCCATCAAATCAGATTATCCTAAACTACCTTGTTCTATTTGAAGGATCAAAGTATCCTACTTCACCCTTGCCATTTCATCTCCAGATACAATCCTTCAACTCTTTAATAATTAATGTCCACAACTTCTCCTCTGCTTGATAAAAAATATGCCTGACCTGTATATAAAACTAAAGGGACTAAAAGCATTTTCACTGCTTGTATTTTGCTGTCTATATAAAAAAGAGCTTCCAGTTTTTCAGTTTTTGTATTATCTTTTGTTTAGCTTCTTCCCACATATCCTTAGCTGCCATAACAGTATCCTTTTAACCCATATTATTTCATTTTATCATGTCCACATAAATATGTGCATTGCTGAACCAATGCATGTGTGGGTACATATTTTACATCTATAGCCTTTGTTTTGCCTGCATTCATTTTATATCCCCAAAAAAACTGAAACTGTCTCAGAATGTTCCACAACACTAAACTGCCCTTTTCTGGTTTTATTGGGTACAAAATAATATCATCTGCAAATAAAATCAACTTTTTTGATTACCCTACCAATTACCAATTTCTTACTTCCTTGTTTTCTTTTCTAATACCGCTAATTGCAATGCAAATAGCAAAGGGAAAGAGGACACCCCTGCCTGATTCCTCTATTCATGCACAGCTTATCAGGGAGGAACCTTTAATTTTGTCTCTGATCCCTCATACATCTTCTGAATTAACCTTATTATTGTATCAGGGAATGCAAATGCTTACATTGCCCTACTCATAAAATCCCAGCTTACTTTGTCAAATGCTTTCTTTTCATCAAGACCCACCAACAACAGTAGAATGTTCTTACATTCTGCTTAGTTCTGGATCACCATTCTTCTATTAATGCTGCTAAATGTTTGCCTCACCTTCAAATAAATACATTAATCAATACCTATCAATTCTGACAGCACTTTTGCAATTCTTTTACATATTATAGACAGAACACTTTATAATCATGGCTTAAAATTGAAATAGGCCTATATGAAGCTGGGTTTGATAGGTCTTTACACTCTTTATGCATTACATCCAGCACAGCTTTCTTTCAGGATTTTGGTGATTCCCCTCCTTTTAAAATACTATTAAACAAAACCTTCTGGATCTTTATCACTTTCTTTTCTTCTAACTTCCAAATGTCCACAAGAATACCATCTATTCCTGGCAACTTTCATGCCCCACTTTTATTTAAATTCCTCCTATCTTAACTGTTAATTGTTGAGCCTCATCTATCTCTAACCTTGGCATACTTAACTCTTCTATACATATTTCCATTTGTACTTTTTGTTGATTTCCAAATTTCTCTGCTTTATACAAATTTTCATAAAATTTCTGAAATATATTTAATATCGCTACAGGATCTCTGGTTATTTTATTTATTTATTTATTTTTTTTTTATAGGCTCCCTAAGTTTGGCAATGACACTTTGTACTTTCTGTTGCCTAAGCCATTGTGCTAAGAGTTTTTGTGCTCTGGAGTTTTCAAAAATAGTTGCTTATTGTTCACTGAGATTCCTCTTATTCTGCAATACTTTAACCTTTGTCAGCCTCTCTAAATAATTCTTATTATATCTGAACAATATCTTTTTTCTTTTATTTCTATCCTATTGTTAAACTACACTTTCATTCTATCTCAAACACTAGGTATAACTTCTGAAGAAATTTCAATGTTACCTAACAGTTCTTGAATAATTTCCACTACCCATTCCTTACATTCCTCTTTTTTAAACAGATAGGTTGGGAAACACCAGTGACTAATTTGTACTTACTTACACTGCATTTTTATTTTAGTGCATTGGTGCATGATCTAAAAATAGTTACTGGATGTGTGTTGAAGTTCTCAATTAAATGTGCATGTTCCTTGAAATATAATTTCTACCTAGTATAGCAGTTATTGTACCATGATGAATAATACATAAACTATCTCTGAGTTCCCACTACAGAAATCACATCTTCCATATCAAATGTTTTCATACATTTCTTCACAAATCTACCCTCTTTTATTTTCCTTCTAGGTCCCCCAGATACACTGTTACTGTTGAATATTTCCTGCTCAAAGATAGTTATTTATCCCAAAGTTTTCTTAAGCTCCATAATGGCAGGTTTAGGTGGAATATAAATGCATGCCAGCATAATTCTCCTTCCTTGTCGTTAACCCCTTACTACCACATATCTACCATTACTATATTTTTTCCCTCTTCTGTTAGTACTGGAGCTCCAATAACAATTAGTATAAGTACTTGCCTTTTCATTTGTCCCTGATATTCTGCTGAATATCCTTTTTGAAATCCTTTATTTATCAAATTCATATGCTCATTTCTTTCCATGTGTGTCTTCTGTAGCATTGTTATATATAATTCAATACTCTTTCTTTTTTCTATACCTTTGAGGCCATTCACATTCCATAATAATATGGTTAGTATAGCCATTATGATAAGAAGTTATTATTCCTACCTATTATGTATGACAGCTTTTTTAGATGTGTATTTCCACCTTTTGTGTTACATGCACCCACTACTGTTTGGTGGTTTATCTCTTATACAGTTGTTTGCTGGACAGCAGCAGAATTCCTCCCAGTCAGTATTTTCTCTTCACCTTTTCTAGTTTATTTTTTTCAAGCTATCTTAGTTTTTTTTTCTTTTGCTGGCATCCAGTGTACTTACTAACTAGTAATTGAATTTACTAAAACTTGCAGAGTTTCTGGCCTTTATCACTCAAGTTCTTTTTTCACACTGGGAGAGTTGAAATCAAGCTGTTGATCAGTGTGCAGCCATCTTGGAAATCCTTGTTGACTTCCTTTTTGATGGATTAATTATCATGCCTGGAGCCATTTATATAGTTTTCATTTCTGATGACAATATGGCTTTTGTGTTCACACTTGACTTGTCAGATTTGGTCACCATGTGTTATTTTCAAATCCTACTTAATCTTAGCTTTTTAAACATCACCAAAACTCTGTTTCCGGACTCTACAGACTGCTTTCATTTAAATACATTTACTTTATCATTATTGACTTCTGACTTATATGGTTAATCCAATATATTATTTTGATCTTCTCTCATTCCATTTGATAATCTACTTATCTGTTTGGAACCTTGAACTTCATCTGCATTTTTTTTAATTTCTTTTAATGTACTTCTCATATTTTATGTACCATACTCTGTATTACGTATTATATTGTACATTGGATAATCCAATAACAGTTTAATAAACTTGAACTTAACCAGCCTGATGCCAGCAAAGAAAAAATATCTGTTTGCACCACTGATGACCCAAGTTTGGGAACAGATTTTTTTTTACCAGTAAAGTTGGCTGTCAGAATAGGATGAAGTGGTGGATAGTCAGCTCCCCTATCCCAGGAGAAGGGTAAGTGGAAAACCTAATTCATGTGTAACCTCTGGTGGAGTCCAGCAATCTTGCAGGATATCTCAACCTAACACAAGGGGAAGGCAATAACATCCTGACATCATTGCACTGGCCATCTCATCAGCTAGGGACAGTGACTAGCTGACACAAGAGCAATGCTTTTAGGCCCCATCCTCATTACTATTAGATTCTGTTAAATAAAATAAGATTTCAATACACGGGAGGTTCAGGTTAAAAAGTTTACTAGTGTACACCAGGAGGTAAAAAACGTACAAGTACACAATTTTGTCTGACATGAAACAGGAAGCACACAATCTTATATAGGTTTAACATTCAAGCTAAGCCCACCTTAATGACGTGATATGTCACAGCGCATCTACATCACTTTAGCTTACAGTCTTCTATTCATAAAGCTGTTGATGCTGTATATTTAAAAAAAAAACTTTTCCTCTAGATACAATACGGCCTTGCTATCCAGCTGGTCAGACATAATGTCTTTCTGTAAAGTTACTTCTTCAAGGTTTCATATCAGTTCAAATACAATAGCAGATTCAGTCTTTCAACAATCTTCTTTGTTCTCTGTTACACTTTCCTAACAGCTGCGTGCTTATCTCAATAGCACATATGCAAGGCCAAATCATTCCAACAGGAAAGAGCAGAAGATTTCATTATTTCACACATTTAATTTCCTGACCCAGCAGATAATCACTTGTGAAAAGCATAAACATTAAAACTTGCTAAGCTAGCATCTGCCAGGGTCGAAGGTCAGCTTTGCTTCAAGCCACACTGCAGTTTCAAAACAACTTACATTTACACATTAATTAATCCTTACTGTTATATGATTAATAGAATAAAATGCATTATATACTACTTTGCTTTTAAACTAGCATTTCTCATATATTAAAATACACATTTTTCTAACATTTTCCCCCCTATTAATACTTTTTATTCTATTTTGAAGTATGCATAGTGTCATTTCATCTCCTAACCTTTTCCACTTAGGATTTTCAGCTAGGTGAGTCATTCAATCTATACTTCAGAAAAAATGTCATCTGAAATCAATTTTTCAATTTCAATATCTTGGTACAAAGTTTCAGTAACAGATACATCAATAAAATCTTTGATTGATCTTTTCATGCAGGGAATTCCACAGCAAACATATGCTCCTATTAGGAGTATACCCACACAAATAGCAATCAGAATATTCATTAGGATGGAACCCCACCCCCCAAATAGATTCTGGAAAAAGTCCGTCAGTGGGTTTGGGCCTGGTTCAGTCATGGCTGATACTTGCTAAATTACCTCTAGGTGGTTATTGATCTCATGACGATTGTCAGGAATATAAGCACAGCATTCTTCTTTGATAAGCGAGCACGTACCACCTCTCGCCGCTAGGGTGAAGTCAAGAGCCATCCGATTTTGTAGCACAACAGTTCTCATTGCATTCAGTTCATCAGTCACCAATTCTAGGGCAGAAAAAGTTGCATTACTCATTACTTCGAGAAGTTTCGACAACTTCCTCAGCTCCCAGATCGATTTGACTGCTCCATAGGCTGGGAATATTCCTGCCCAAGATATAACACTGTCACTTAAGTCCATATGAGTCAATTTGCTTTTGTCTTTTACTGAATTGTGGTCTTTCCATCCAGCTTCGATCTTTCCAACTGAATTCACAGGTTTTTCAACTGGACCTTCGGGTTTTCGAGCTGCTTCTCTCACGTTTCGTATCTTACCCAAAGGTAATTCTTCAGTATGTCTTATTGCCGGAACCAAATAACCCAAAAAACAACTGCCGGACCAATTCTCAGGTAACCATTTATACGCCTTTTTCCCACAAATAAAATAACAGTTTTCTACTTTAGTACTAATACGCATCAGCCCTGCATGAAACATTTTCTGATCTATAACTGACAATTGTTTAAACAAAACTGGATTCTTGCGAATGTCATTCATGGTTGTTTTCAATGAGTTCAAATATGAGTCATAATTAGTATTGCTAAAAGTATTGCCATTACTATTCTTAATGTAACATCGGTAAGATATGGTTATATTACAATTGCTCCAGCCCACCTGGAGGGTATCATTTTTATAAAAACATACAACTCATTTTGTGTGACAGGTAAAAATAAAGCTATTTTGTCCTGTGATCTCACAGTTCCTGTATCGAAAAGTAAATTCTCCCAAGTCTCATTTATCCCCAAAGGGACAGCGGACATTATCAGTCCTCCATATGCTGTTGGTATAGCTGTACAAACCCAGCAATTTGAAATGTTCATAGTCTCTGCATATACACGTTTCATGGCTAGGTATGTGTTAAAATTTGGATGCCAGTCTATAGACGTTTCATCACGCCTTCCCACTTTCACTTGTGTGGATGTATGTAGGATAAACCACAACAAGAGGAAAATTGTCACAATTACAGTCAATAAATGTACACTCAACAAAATGATTATGTAACATCTCTGGGGTTGATCTAAATTTCTATTCACTTTGTTTTTGGCCATCTCGGTCTGGTTATGTATCAGTCACAAAGGTTTTATCAAGTTGAAAGTTCTTTACCAGTTTGCAGTGTGTCAAATGAACCCAAGACGTCCTCTCGGCCACTCTGACTGCAGTAGGCATTGCCAACAGAACCTGGTACGGTCCTTCCCACTTTGGACTCGCCCAATTCTTCCTTTTCATCACTTTCAGCCAAACGTATGTCCCAGGAGCCAAGACTGCTTCCACCGGTCTGGTCTGTTCCTTATCTAAAAAGAGTTAAACTGCAAAACAGATTTATTTCTTAACAGTTTCCTCATGTAACTAGCTAATGAACTGTCAGCCTCTTGCTCTGCAGGCATGAGAGCTTTCCACTGAGGCACATAATATGCTCTCCCAAAAACCATTTCAAAGGGAGTCAAACCCTTTACATTTGGAACCGTTGTCATACTCAGCAGTGCTAAAGGCAGACAGCGTATCCAATTCTTTTGGGTCTCCTCAACTAGCTTCCTAAGTTTACTTTTTAGGGTACCATTGTACCTTTCCACCAGTCCTGCTGACTGTGGGTGGTAGGCACAATGTTTTTTTAAGGAGATACCAAAAAATCTCCCAAGTTGGTGGATTGTCTGGTTTACGAAATGTGTGCCGTTGTCACTATAAATCCTTTCTGGAATGCCAAATCTAGGGATTACTTCTTTTATCAGGGCTTTCGCCACTGTTGCTGCATCCGGGTTTTTGGTTGGAAAAGCTTCTACCCATTTGGAAAACATGTCTACAATAACTAAACAAAACTTTTTCCCTTCACATTTATTCAATTCTATGAAATCCATACAAATAGTATGGAACGGATACGGTGGTATAGGAAAACTTCCTTGCTTAGTTTTAAATGCCCCTTGTACATGATGCTTGTTACAAGTATGACAAGCTGCACAAAATTTTTATGTGTAGTTTGTGTATCCATATGTTTGGAATATTCGATTTACTAACTGTACCATCCCCCCTGTTGAGACATGGCACTGCCCATGGCTCAACAAAGCTGCATATCTAAATAAATTAGACGGCAATATCGGTTTTCTTTCTTTGGAAATGTACAGTCCATTCTCAGGAATTGCACCTCGTTTTACCCATTTTTGTTTTTCTGCTTTTGTAGTAAGCATCTGCATTCTTTTTAACATGTCTAAATCTAAAATCTCAGAGGGTTGTAATTCCTCATTTAAAAGTAAAGTTTCTGAGTCTGAGGCTGCTTGCTTTGCAGCTGCATCAGCTCGTGCATTGCCTTTCGAAATCTTATCCTGTTGTTTTGTATGAGCTATACATTTACAAATAGCTACTTTGGTAGGTAACTGAATAGATTCTAATAACTCCAAAATAAATTGCGCATGATTAATAGGTTTTCCACTAGATGTTATCATTTCTCTATTTTTCCATTGTTGTGCAAATACATGTACTGTAGAAAAAGCATACTGACTATCAGTATATATGTTTACACACTTGTTTTTTGCTAAAGTACATGCCCTCGTCAAAGCTATAAATTCTGCTGCTTGTGCAGATAAGTTATGTGGTAAGGATTGGGCTTCTAGAATTTCAGTGTCTGTAACTACTGCATACCCCACCAGATTCTTTCCTGTAGGACCCCTTCTGCATGAGCTGTCCACGTAATATGTCACCTCGGCATTATCCAAGGGCATATCTGTGAGATCCTGTCTAGGTAAAGCTAACTGTTCAATTTCCTGCAGGCAGCTGTGTGGTGTGCCATCCACAGGAGTTGGGAGTAATGTTGATGGATTTAATGTCGTACATTGTTCAATTGTCATATGAGGTTGGCTCAGCAGTATAGTCATACATGAAAGATGTCTAGCAGGAGAAAGGTATGCCACTTTTTCTTGCAGTAAAATTATTGCAACTGCATGAGGCACTCTCAATGTGAGAGGGTGGACTAACACCACTGAGTCTGAAGCCTGTATTGCCATTGCAGCTGCAACTGCTGCTTGTACACAGTGAGGCAAAGATCGCGCCACTGGGTCTAACTGTGATGAATAGTAGGCTATGGGGCGTTGCTTGTCCCCATGTTGTTGCGTCAATACTGACGTCATATATCCTTGTTTGCAATCTACGGTCTGAAAAAAATGTTTGTGATAATTTGGAAGTCCTAAAACTAATGAAGAAGCTATCAACTGCTTCAACCTGCAGAAAGCCGTTCCTGCTTCGGTTGTCCATTGTAAAATATCTTGTGCTGCCATTGGTGTCTTATATATCAAGTCAGTCAGTGGAGCAGATTCCAAAGCATAATTTGGTATCCAGCTCCAGCAGAAATTAGTTGTACCCAAGAAAGACATCATTTCCTTCTTGGTTGCTGGTTTAGGTGCTTGCAAAATTGCTGTTTTTCTTTCCTCATCTAGTATTCTATCTTCATTGGATATTACATATCCCAAGTATCTAACTTGCTTTCTCCAAAGTTGTAACTTACTTTTGTTTACTTTGTGTCCTTGTGTTGCTAAAAATTTCAATAACGCCACAGTATCTTCCTTGCATTGTTGCTGGGTGGGGGCTGCTAGCAAGATGTCATCTACATAAAGTAGAATTTGACTACCTCCCAGTGGGGTAAACCCTGCCAGGTTTCTAGCCATTTCTTGTGCAAATATTGTTGGACTCTCACAATATCCCTGTGGTAGTCGAGTATATGTATACCTTTTACCCTGAAATGTAAATGCAAACCAATTTTGGCTATCAGGATGTATAGGTATCGAGAAGAAAGCATTGCTGATATCTACCACAGAGAAATACTTCTGTTGTGGTTTTAGATCGTTTAACAAAGTATGTGGGTCTGGCACCGTAGGTGCTCTAGGTTTTACTGCATTATTTACAGCTTGTAAATCTTGTACCATCCGCCATTCCCCATTCGCTTTTTTAACAGGAAATAGGGGTGTATTACCTGGTGAATCAGGAGATTCTACCAGTACTCCCTCTTTGAGTAATGCTGCTATTATAGGCTTAATTCCTATTTCTGCATCCTTTCTCAAAGGGTGTTGTCTTTTCTGTGGTCTAAAAGCTGACTTTGGGGTTATTGTAACTGGTCCTGCTGTTCGAATAAGTCCTACATCTGACTTGCCTGTTGACCAAAGAGTTGTTGGAATTTCACATAAGGCCTTTTCTTCTTCTTCTAATAAGAACGCTAATCAGCTGTCCTCACTAGATTGCAAGTGTACAGCTGGATGTGTCTGTGTCAACCAATTTAGTTTTTGTTTTTGTATCCCTTGTTCTGATAGTTCTAAATCTGTCTATTTTTCCCATCTTGTTACTTTTTCTCCTAAGTATGCCCATTTGACACTTTTGTTCTTTGTCAACCTGACATCTGGTAACCGATTTGATCTATACAATGCACGGAATTTTTGAGGTAACGAACAGCTAACTACATTGTTCCCCTCAGTATCCCAGTACAAAGTACGCAAAACCAATCTAGTTGCACGATTTCTAAACATTTCTTGCTCATACTCTCTATCAGGTCCTGGTGTAGTGCAGTAGTATAGAGTACAGTGTAACAAATGCTGTTGATCAGTGTCAAGGGAGGGGGCTTTACTGATGGCTACATTCATCAGTTCCTCGGTTACTGCCCCTGGACCAGTTGTGACTAGGTCCTGGCTGTACCAGTAAAAAGTTTCACCCTCCGATCGCACTACAAAGGTATCCATTTGTCTCTGTGCCTCCATACCTTGTACAGTTGGAACTACTGCTATGCCAAATATCTGCATAAGGTCCCTGCCCAATAGGTTTACTGGACACTTTGCAGAAACAACAATTTTACTTCTCTGGGTCATACCTGAAACAGGGTCAGTTATTGCTATATCATGGGAAAGTGGTTCCCTGTATAGCTGTCCATTTCTGCTTTTACTAGTATATAATCAGGTGATTCAGAATGTTCTGGTAACTTGGAGGGGTGTATCAAAGTCCGTGACGCTTCTGAGTCACATAGGAATTTGACTTCCCTTCCCTCCACCAGAAGTGTAACTTCCAGTTTCGTATCTGCTAAGTAGAGCTCTAAGCTCAATAATGCTAAGTCCAAAATTTCACTTTCTTCATCCTCCATATCTACTTGCACTTCTTCTACTCCTTCTATCACATTTACATTTGTTTTTTGTTTATTAACTTTTCTTGATGATTTCTGACTTTCACATGATGTATCTTCACTATCATATAGTCAGTCCTCATCTCCCTTATCTTCTGTAATTAACTTTTTGTTTTGCTTACAATCCCTTGCTAGATGTCCCTTTTTCCCGCACTTGAAGCATTCACCTCTCTTATTTCTTTCTTCAAAATCTTCTGATCGTTTGTCAGACTGTTTGTTTCCCTGGGCATTCTTTTTGCCCTTTTTACCTGACTGTAACACAAATACTTCAGCTCCGTCTTCAGCAGTGAAGACTTGCGCCTTCTTTTTCTTTTTACTATTAAAATGTCTTTCAGCATGTCTAGCATATTCAAGTAAGGCTTGTAGCCTCCCTGTTCGATGGTCTATCATATGCTTCATAATGAAGCTACTAATAGGTGCAATGCAACCTTTCAAAAATGCATTTTTTAATTGTTGTTCATATGGGGTATCATTCGTTTGGTTCTCAGGAACCGACATACCGCTATGATTATTAAAACATTCTAATAATCTAGCATAGTACCCATCAATTGTCTCATTTTCCTGTTGTATGCATTGATTAATGCAAGTCCAGTCTGCTCTAGGTTTCCATTTCTCAGAGATTTGGTCTGTTAGACCTTTCACTCTGTTGTTTAACTCTGCGTCACTATGTAGGAGGGGTTTAAGCTCTGCATTACGAGGATTCCAGGCGCCACAAATCATGTGCCAATCTGGACCTATAATTTGTCTTACTACTTTTTCTACTTCTTCCCCATTCAAGTGGTAACTCAATCTCATGCCTTGTAAATCTTCTAAAAATTTCGTAAAATTAACTTTCGGATGGGGGATTCCCTCAGTAGCCTTCCGGATATCTTTCGGTGTCCATGGTCTATATACTAAGAGTGTTGGGTTTTGCCCTTCCGGTTCTGCCTGAGGATTTGGAACTTCTATAAGTGGGCATATTTCTTCCTCAATCTCATCCTGTAGGTTTCTCTGTATTTGATATGATTCTGTGTCCCTGTGTGTTTTACGTGTTCGGGACCTAGTTTCAATAGAATCTCTAACAAATGGTTGTGGTCTTGCTGAAACTTCAGGATAACGTGGGGGCGGACCAGCCTGTCCACTCGCTTCATATCCTGAAAAGGGTAAGGGAGGGGGCAAGGGAGGAGGAGCTGTTGCTATTACCAATTTATTATCCTCTTTGTCTAAAAACAATGTTTTTGAATTTTTAAGCTTCTGTTCTCTACGGTTTGCTTCCTCAATCCACCTGTGTGCCTGAGGAATGCCTAATTGGCGTTGCTTTTTTGCCTGACCTCCCGCATCAGATTTAAGCTGTTTAAGGAGTTTAACTAGTGAAGTTTTATCTAGTTTACCATCAAATTCATATTTGCTAACCCATTTTGTGTAATACCTAACGTTATCGGAACGTTGTGATTGCATGTATTTTGCGTCTTCGGTTAGGGGCGGATCTCACGATGTTTTAGTGCACTGATTACCCATGACAAAGAAAATGTTACATAACCCTTTTTTATCACATGATATCAAGTTCTCAGTTCCTGTTCACAGTTTATCTAGAATAACTGCCTACCTTATTCTGTTACCCTGATCTATGACCAAATATGCAGTACTTCCTTTTGTCCCTGATCTGCAAAACAAATCTTGACAACAATATACTGTAACCTAGTCCCTGATCTAAAACAGAAAAAAAGGCAAATTCTTCCTACCTGAGCCTCCGGTATTGAGAAAGTCCAAGTTCCGCTTTTCGGCCACAGATCAGAAAGTGGTCAGCCTCTTTACATGACAATTCAGTCGGAGGTCTTTTCACTCAAGAAGAACCATTTCGGTAACTTCTCCTGCGCAGTATTCGACCACCGATACGCTCTGATCTGCGGCTTACCAAGGGAATTCCGGTCCGAAGGACCAAACTGTTAAATAAAATAAGATTTCAATACACAGGAGGTTCAGGTTAAAATGTTTACTAGTGTACACCAGGAGGCAAAAAAACGTACAAGTACAGAATTTTGTCTGACATGAAACAGGAAGCACACAATCTTATATAGGTTTAATATTCAAGCTATGCCCACCTTACTGATGTGATATGTCACAGGGCATCTACATCACTTTAGCTTACAGTCTTCTATTCATAAAGCTGTTGATGCTGAATATTTCAAAAAAAACTTTTCCTCTAGATACAATACGGCCTTGCTATCCAGCTGGTCAGACATAATGTCTTTCTGTAAAGTTACTTCTTCAAGGTTTCATATCAGTTCAAATACAATAGCAGATTCAGTCTTTCAACAATCTTCTTTGTTCTCTGTTACACTTTCCTACCAGCTGCGTGCTTATCTCAATAACACATATACAAGGCCAAATCATTCCAACAGGAAAGAGCAGAAGATTTCATTATTTCACACATTTAATTTCCTGACCCAGCAGATAATCACTTGTGAAAAGCATAAACATTAAAACTTGCTAAGCTAGCATCTGCCAGGGTCGAAGGTCAGCTTTGCTTCAAGCCACACTACAGTTTCAAAACAACTTACATTTACACATGAATTAATCCTTACTGTTACATGATTAATAGAATAAAATGCATTATATACTACTTTGCTTTTAAACTAGCATTTCTCATATATTCAAATACACATTTTTCTAACAGATTCTTTGATCCCTAGGCCTAGATAATGTCCACAGTCACATCTGTGATGTCTGGCAAGAACTCGTCAAGGGATACAGAGTTTGGCAAGTGCAGACGTCAGGGGAATAGTCTGAGGCTGTGGAGGGTGGGGTAGGGGTTGGGCAAGTGCAGAAGTCAGGGGAAGAAGCTGAGCAGTGAAGGTTGGGGTAGGGGTTGGGTAAGGGCAGAGGTTAGGGGAACAGCCTGAGGCTGTGTAGGGTGGGGGTAGGGTCAGTGGAAAGATAAAAAACTAAATTTCAACTTGAATGAGCTACTTTTCAAGCTATTGTTTTCAACAATATTTAACAGTTTCCTACTTATAAGATAAACAATAACTGTGTTTAATATATGCTAAAGTTTCCTTGCAAGGGGCAGCATTACCCTAAAGACACATAGGGGTTACTTGTACCACAGAGGTATCATTAACACTCCTGGAAAATATTTTGTTTGTATGCAAAATAATCTTGAATCCATTACAATTACAGTTGGCAAGATTGCACTGGAAGTTACTGGATTTTGTAGGAAGTGGGTGAAATCATGCAAAGCCAATAATTATAACTCTCTGCAACATTACAGTGCAGTAAATCTTAATTGCTTCTGGCAGGTGTTTGCTACTACCTGAAGCAATATGATTTGCATTATGCTCTTAAGGCCATTCAGGTATCACATATTATTTGGTGCCAGCAATGTGGATTTAAAGCCTGCACTCTCATGTATTAAATGGATGGCAGAAGGTATAGCTATACAGTTGCTCATCACAGATTAACGGGTAGCAGAGGTACATATCTTGAAACTGCATCCCATGTCTATCACATAGCGACTGGACTGCAACAGTGTGGATACTGTGAACTGAATATGTATAGCCTGAAAAGCAATTTTGTGAGCAGGTAGTGTGTGTGTGTGTGTGTGTGTGTGTGTGTGTGTGTGTGTGTGTGTGTGTGTGTGTGTGTGTGTGTGTGTGTGTGCGTGCGTGTGTTGTGTGTGTGTGTGTGTGTGTGTGTGTGTGTGTGTGTGTGTGTGTGTGTGTGTGTGTGTGTGTGTGTGTGTGCACCCTTATAGCTACAAGAAAAATATATAGCAATATATCTTGCACAGCTGCTGTTTTATTTATTTATTTATTTTTAGGTAGCATAGTTAAGAAACAGACAAAAATTAATTGTGTGCAGTATGAAAACATGTCACTATCACAGATGACATAAGAATGGAAAAGAGTTCAGTCTTTCAGTATGACAAAGGATTAAATGATAGCTAGTTTGGGTGTAGGTAATATTACATCTACTGAAATTGGACAGATTTGTCATGATTGTGATTACAAAGTCTGCAACAAAGTAACTCAATTCATTCCTGATGAACACAAAAAAAGCAGTTTGAAGTGAAAATATGGAGCTCCAACTGGAAACAAGAATGCTTTGAAGCAGTCAAGAGAATGAAACAACTTGGCATACAAAAGGAGGGGAAGTGAAAAAGACTGAAGCTGCAGAAAGAGAGAGATTGTGAAGAAAAAGCACCCTCAATAAGAAAAGATATTCTTAAACTTTGTCTAAGGCATATGAGCTGTGATGGTGAAAATCCAGCCCTGAATGTCAAGGTGATTGTTAAATCAGTCCTCAATATAAAGAGGGGAATGACTTTCATACTTTTGTTTGAGCATCTGAATGTGAGTGCAGTCAGCACCAAACTGACCTGGGGCAATGGGTGATAGATTTAAGTTCTCTGCTGTTGTGTAAGTTAATACATGCCTTAAGTAAAATGACTGATACAGGTTGTTGTGATTGTGGTAAATTTAAAAATGTTTTATTTGAATGTTTAAAACTTGCTCATGGAGCTTGCAGGAGAACATAGAAGTAAGCAAGAAGACAGTGTCACTGAATTCATTGCAGAAATAAGCACTTACTTAAGAGGTTGAATGGATGACAAATTATTATTTTTGAAATATTGGGAGACTTTATGATAAGAAAACAAGGATTTATTACTTTGTGTGAGGACATGAAAATCTACTTAACAGATTGGTATGTAAAACTGCAGAAGAAAAGGCATACGTCTGCCTGGCTAACATATATCTACAAAACAGGCGTATCAAGACCCCACATTAGTTTAAGGGAACTCAAAAGAACAGTCCAATCCAAAGCAGCAGGTTCTGTAAGCAAAGAGGGAACCCTGGGTTCTAATTAACTGCAAGATCTTAGGTTTAAATGTTTCCACTCTAACCAAGTGGGAAGTATGTGGTTCAAATGTCCACAGAAACAGGTTGAGGAACAAAAGATAAATGAGGGAGCTGATAGAGGTAGTATCATGGAAGTGATGGGGTGTATTTAAGCTGCAGTTGCTTCAGATTATCACATTGTCCTTTATCTTATAGTTAAGAGTAATTAAGCCACTGCTAAGAGGGCTACTGCCATAGATATACCTGTTAAGTCTGGAGTTATTAGAGAATGAGTTGCAAAAATGAAATCCTACAGGGAGCTAGAGGGAGGCATAGAACAGCAGATGATTGGCTCAAGGTAGGACTGAAAGGAACTTCTAGTCATAGCCTATTATATTCCTTTTTGTCACCATATTGGCATAAAGAGTACAAGGAGATTATGCAGAATATTTATTGGTCAGGCATTGACAATGACATCACAGGGTTCTGCAAAACTTCTGAACAGTGTCAAAAGGGTGATACAGCAGGGGATAAAGCCAGGGTGTACCCAAATGCTAGAGCAAAAAGTAGATGCAAAGACACTATGAACAGCCAAAAGGACGGGACTATCAGAACACAGAGATGCCAGGTTCAGATGTCAAATGTGGTCTACCCTTTTATCAAAAATGCAGCTAATGAATTGGATACAAGTAGCTTGAGATGTACCTTTTCCCCAAACTTCATTTTTGAGGATCTTTCCAAAAAATTCACTTAAGGCTTTCAAAGGGACAAGAAATGTAGAAAATCTGAATATAGATAAGTTAAACTCAAGTAGATATTCTTCATAAAAATGTGGTTGCTGTAAATCTTGCTGCACATCAAATAAATTACATGGTTAGAATGTAAAATGTAGGTTATATTGAATCTGTGACTGCTTTTAATAGAAATGCAACAAAACTGTTAGAAACTGAAACTAATCTAGCTTTTTAGATGTGCACACATTCACAGTGCATTTAGCTTTAAAAATGTATTATCTTATTTAGACACTAAGTAGTTGGAATTCACCCTCATCCTAGTAAAAGCAACATTAAAACTGAAATAAAAACAGGAAACACAGAGCCTGAGATTGTAAATGCAGAGAAAGACAGTTGGAGTTAATTGCTGTCTTACTTTTGCACTATGCAAATTCATGGTCCAACAGCATGGTCCAAACAACAGAGAAAATTTTCAGCATCCTGCCTCAGGCTACAACCAGAGGCAGGGAGCCCCGAAAGTTTACTACAGTTCACATCAGAAATAATAGAGAGAGAAGAACTGGAAAGTCAGACTTCAGAACTAAATGGATTAAAGCACACAGTAGTGTGTAACACGCAAGGTGGCTTTAATATTTTTAATTATTCAGAATTTAAAGTGGATTTGGTGCTGGCTGATTTGCTAGCAAAAGGACTTACTTTTGTCCCCACAGTAAAAACTAACATAGCAGAATTAACTACAGATTTTAAACTGTTCACAAGAAAACTTAATTTTAAAGTTTTATTTGGGGGGGGGCAACACACAGTAACACCATTTTATGTATCTAGTACTTTCTGCCCTCAATTACAACCTACTATAGCTTTGTTTGAAAAAGTGTGTATATTAGATTTTTTTAACCAAGTAACTTCAAACAAAAACAACAATAAAAATAAAAAAGTTGTACTTTGAAATTCAACATAACTAGAGAGTAAAGGAAGCTTTATCTGTCCTTCATAGGTTCATAGGTTCATACTAGGCTATCTGCCCTAGGGCATTTATAAGCCTAGCCAGAATGTGTTTGGCTTTCGCCACCCATTTTAAATTAATTTTGCTATGCCCTTTTTCGAGGTTAGTATACTGTGCCTCTGTCTAACAGTGACACAGAAGTGATACCCGGGTTAAACCTACGATCTCCCATCCACTCATCAAGATTCCTCTTGAAGAGAGTCAATGAGGGACTCTGCCTAACCTGGACTGGGATTTTATTCCAGAGTGAAGGGAGCCTCTGGGTTATGAATCTGTCCCTCCAGCATGTCCTATTTATTTCAGTGCTGAGGTTCAAGTCTCTTGAGCACGTAGCTCAATGGGATTTGGATTTTCTGAGGTGCAGCATGTCCATTAATTTCGGGTTGGACATGGCTTTATACATCAGGCACAGTTCGCCCATGAACAGGCGGTATGCCACTGAGTAGAGCTGGAGTTTCTTTAACCGGGCAGCATATGGCATCTGTTTGAGCCCTTTGATCCTCTTGGTGAGGTACTTTTGGGGTCTTTCCAGTTGCTGCAGGTGTCTGGTAAGGTACATCCCAAAAAGGGCATTGTACTCAATTATGGGCCTGATGAGGGATGAGTAAAGAGGCACGATGACCTCCCCTGATCTAGATGTGAATCCCTTCATGATTAGGTGGGCTATATAAAATGTTTTTCTAACCACTTTGGCCACGTGGTTGTCAAATGAGAGACTGCTATCAACTTGGGTCCCCAGGTCCCTAATTACTTCTTCTGTACTTAATGGATTACCACCTATGTGGTAATTTGTGGGCACTTTGTTTTTGCCGAAGGGGATGACTATGCACTTTTTGACGTTTAGCTTGAGGCCATGGCTCTGGCACCAGTTGTCTGTTTCTATGAGGCCCTTTTGGAGGATGCTTGTGTCGGCTGGAGAGTCGATTATGGTGCCCAGTTTGCAGTCATCTGCGAACTTGGTCAGCCACAGTCCTTCCGTGTTGGCCTGTACCTCCGAGAAATATATACCGAACAAGAGAGGTCCCAGGACTGAGCCTTGTGGGACGCCACTTGTAACTGGTTTGGAGTCTGACATGGCTCCAGCAATTCTAACCATGTGGGTTATGTCCTTGAGCCAGTTTGCAACCCATCTAGTGACATAGGGGGTTTATATTTAAGCTGGTGAGCTTATCTATAATGCCCGAGTGGGTTATTGTATCGAAGGCTTTTGTGAGGTCCAGGTGGGCTGTGTGGACCACCTTCCCCTCATCAATGGCCTTGGTGACTGTTTCAAAGAAATCAACCAGGTTTAAGAGGCAGGATCTGCCCTTAACAAAGCCAAACTGGGTAGGATCCAGTGTCTGTAGGTCCCCAATATCTTTATTTATGAGGTCCATGATGATCCTTTCCATAGCTTTGCAGACCAAGCTAGTCAGGCTTATGGGGCTATAGTTTCCAGGATCCGTTGAGGCACCACCTTTGTGGAGAGGGACCACTGTTGCTGTACGCCACTCTTTGGGTACATATCCTGTAGTAAGGCTGAGATTGAACAGTAGCTTTATGTTTGGGTTTAGCTCTTCTTGGAGTTCATGTAGGACGCAGCCTGGGACACCGTCTGGTCCCATTGATGCTGTGTTTTTTGCTTTGGAGAGGGTGGCTCTTACCTGAGCATCTGAGATGTCAGGGGGGCAGCACTCTGCTGGGATAGATATTTGTCCTTTTGGTGGGGAGGTGGGGGAGAAGTTTGCACTGAACCTGTCAGCTAGGATGTTCTGAGCAAAGCCCGAGTGAGAACAATGTAACCGGATGGAATGAAAAGTTTGCATTACTAGCTTGCAAGTTCGTGGATTTATTTTTTTTGTGGAGCATTAGTCGGTTGGTTGCTGCTGTTTTTTTCTTGACTTGATTTCTGTAAACTGATTTGAATGCATGTTATTATATACTAGTGAACATGTTTACACAAGTGAAGTATCTGAGACTGTTTTTTTTTATTTTGGGGGCATTGTTATTAGATTTTGTAATATTTGTAACACATTTATAACACATTTTAATACCATACATATACTGAGAAGGCATAGGTGGCTTATACATTCCTAATATGGAGTTAATTGCTACTGTTCCTGCTTGCAAAGATAATCAGTGTTCCATACTGGCAGTGATGCATTAGCAGTGGTCAGTGGTAATTCCCTGCTCAGAATTCATGATAAATGGGGATCAAAAGATGTCTTCTGTGCTGGATTCAGTGGTAGAAAAGGATAAAGTTCTGCCTATGGCCAGACAGCTCAAGTTTCAATTACCAATTCCAGTGCTTGGTGGAGCTGGCAGGAAAGATTGGTGTATCAGTCTTGGAGAAAGGGAGGGATAGAGCTGGCCTCACACTGCCACATATATTCAGAGGATGGGTGGTATGATGCAAACACATGGCTAGGGAACAGGATTTTGGCCCAACAAACCAATACTTGGTAGTAACCAACCATTTTGAGCACACAAAACCATGAAGGAGGCATAAAAGGTAAAAGGCCCCCCACTATAATGTAGATCCCTCATTCCTCCATGCAGGGGAGGGGATATGGTCAATATAAACAGTCTTATAGCAAGAATGCCAGTCAAGGTACAAAAAACCCTTAGCACTACACTAATGATGATAACTACAGAGGGCTCATACCCCTACACTTCTGGGAGACCTCCAGTACATGGGAATGTATAGGTCTAATCTGGTAGGGAGAGGTTAGAAGGTCAGTAGGGATGGGAGCACAAATTGCCTTAAAAAAAGAAGGCTTCTGCATTTTGATGTAATGTTTTTATCCCCAAAAAATTTTATTTTATTTTATTTATTTATTGACATTTGTTAACCGAGTTAGTCTAGCTGGGCTTGTGGCCCATTTTCACTGGAGACCCGAGGAGAAAATCTCCAATAATACAAATATTTAAATACAGAAAACCGATAAATACATTAATGTGTTCAGAAAAAATAAGATTATATAAAAACATTTAAAAGACAAAATAGAAAATTTACACAAGACAAAATTAAATTTAAGCATTTGTAGTTATGTCTATCCTAAATGATCACAGTAGCGATTTATATACATATTTACAGAAAGAGCTTGTTCCAAACAGATATGAGTGTAGAGTAGGAATAAGTGTCCTCAAGTAGTGGGGATACTTTGCTGAGGGGGGGGTACTGAGAGGGGTACCCAAGGAGCATAGAGAGGAATTAAGTTGAAGCTTGAGAAAGACAGATTTTGGAGTTAAACAGGTGGACTTTTAATTTTTCTTTAAAGTGGGATGGGTGGATGATGAAACATGTCTCTAGGAGGTTTATTCCAAGTTTGAGCGATGGAGTGTTTATATAGGAGTTTGTCTACTACTTTTTTGGTTGGTAGGTGTGTAGTAGTTGCTGATTTGAGGTACGAAGAGTACGAGAAGGTGTGTATATAGAGATGAAGGAAGAGAGAGCAGTGCAGAATGAAGGTTTATAGAGAGTGAAGTGTAACATTTGAAGTTGTGATAGCAACAGTAGGTGGAGAAATCAAGCCAGTGGAGGGATGTAAGGGGTAGGCAGTGATGAGTATTGTATGGAGAGTTTGTGATGAATCTAGCTATCTTATGATAAGTTTGTTTAAGGTTGTGGCTTGAATGTTGGTGAACACAGAGGAAGCATAAAAAAAGGAGGGGAGTAGGAGAGCTTGAGCAAGAGAGAGTCTAGTATTTGGAGTTAGAAATCTTTTGTTATGATAAAGTAAACCTATTTTCTGGTTAGTCTTTTTTATGCATTGGAGAAGGTGTATATTAAATTTGATTTCATCATTGATGATGACTCCTAGGAGTTTAGAATAAGTTTCAGGTTTAATGATTGTGTTATTAGAGGAAGTGATGGAAAAGGAGGATTTGTGGTGAGTAAGAGAGCAGGGAAGAAACAGAAGGAGTTTGGTCTTTTTTGGGTTGAGAATGAGTAAGTCACTGGTTAGTCACTGTTCAGGAGATAAAAGGTATGTTGAGTGAGTGTATGGAGGTCAGTGAGGTCATCAGAGATGGAGATGAGAGTTAAATCATGGGCATATTGTATGAGAGAGGATTGTTTGCAAGATGAGTGGCAATCATTAGTGAAGGTATTGATCAGGAGGGGGCCCAGGATGGAGCCTTGGGGTACTCCTGTTGGGATAAATAGGAATGGGGAAGAGGAAGAGAGTCATTTAACAGACTGTTGCCTGTGGGATGGGTAACTGGAGAAACAGGAAAGGGTGAAGGAAAATAGACTGAGATTAGCAAGTTTAGATAACAGTAGGGGATGAGAGACAGTATCAAATGCTTTGGAAAGGTCTAGGAAGAGACAGGAGATAAGTGTGTTGTTGTCTAAAGCCTCAGCAATGGTATGGGTAAAGGATAGGAGGGCAGTAGTTGTGCTATGGTTAGGACAAAAACCATGCTGGGTGGGTGTGAGAAGATTGCTTTGGAGGAGGTGTTTGAGTAATTGTGAGTAGATGCATTGTTCGAGAATTTAAGAGAAAGGGGAGGGAATAGATATGGGAAGGTAGTTAGATAGGTCAGTAGAGTTGCCACCTTTATGAAGGGGAATGGTGAAAAAGGATTTCCAGAGGGTAGGTACAGTTGATTCCTGGATGGACCTATTGATTAGTATAGACACTGGGAAAGCAATGGAGTCAGCAGCCAGTTTGAGGAAAGTAGAAGGTAGATTATCAGTGGAAGGAGAGCAGGGTTTAAGCTTAAGAAGTAGAGATCGGATATAAGAAGTGGGAACAGGATGTAAGGTGAAAGGGTTATCGTTAGGTGAGTAGGGAGGGGTAGGTTAAGTTGTAGTGTTACCACTGGATGGTAAGAGTGCCTGAATGGTGTCAATAAAGTGTTTATTAAGTAGGGTGGCTGTTTCTAGAGGGGATGTATTAGGGTAGGGGGAGGGGTTAGAGGGGCAGCCAGAAGAAAGAATTTTATTTATAGTTGACCAGAACTTCCGGGGGTTGGATTTGCTAGTCAGTTGGGCAGAGTTGAAGAAGGACTTTTTATCAGCATTGGATTGTTTCTTGGTGAGATTTCTGAGATGTCTATAGTTATGAAGGAATGGTAATTCTTTAGTTTTGGTCCAGGCTTCCCAGGCTTTATCTCATTGGATCATAAGGGACTTAGTATCTTTGGAAAGCCAAGGAGCATAGTTCATAGGTTCATAGGTAGGTACTAGGCTATTGGCCCTAAGGCCTATATAAGCATAGCCAAATGGTACCCTGGCTTTTGCCACCCAAGAAAATTATTTTATTATTATCTTTCTAGAGGGAGCAAGGGAGTTAACGGTATTTAGGAAGATGTTATTAAAACTATTTACTGCTTTATCTAGAGGGATATATTTAAGGAACGACCAGTCAATGGAAGATAGAATTGAGTTGAATTGGGTAATGTTGAAGTTTGAAAGTTTTCGACAGTCTCTATAATGATTAGGTTTGGGAGGTTGGGAGGTGTATCTAAGGACAGAGATGGGTAGGTGATCACTAAGTTGGTCTGGTAGAGTAGTGGGGTTGTGATGGTAGTTAGGAGAGTTTGTGAGTATCCAGTCAATGATGGAGCTAGAAGATGTTTTTTTATGGAGTCAGGTGGGGAACGTTATTAGTTGATGGTAACCATGCAGATTTATACTGAATTGAGGGGACTCAGCTTTAATTCTGGACTAGTCTAGGATGACATCACCTAGGATGAGGGTTTTCATAGGGAATATTGTGGGAGAACCAACATAGGATTTTTTCTAGGATGGGCAGGTTGTTTCTAGGAGGGCTATAGATGGAGGCAATAGCTAGTTTTTTATGAGGGTTGAGGTGGCAGTTTACAACTAAGAGTTCTTCTGGGTAAAAATCAGGGATGAGTGCAGAGAAGGGAGAGAGGTTTAGGCTATTTGAGTGAAGGATGGCTACACCACTCCCTTTTTTTGTGGATCTATCTGAGAGGTAGATGGTAAAGCCTGGAGGGAGAATTTCATTGTTAGAGATATGAGGCTTAAGTCAAGTTTCAGATAAGCAAAGGATGTGAGGGGCTGTGTGGGCTATCCAGGCATGGAACTCAGTGATTTTGTTAGTAAGGCTTTGAATATTTAGAGAGTATATGGCTATGTGCTTAGATATAGTTGTGTTTAGTGTAAGAGACTGGTGATGGTCAGAGGAAGTAGAAGAAGAGGGGGAGGGGGAGTTTAGGGGAGATGGGTTTGTATTTTGAGAGGGGAGGGGCCAAGGTTAGGGTGGATGTCACCAGATATGATTAAGTTATTAGAGGGTAGAGAGAGTAAAATGATATATAAGTGCAGCTTGTATAGTTTGGGTTTAGATTTGTAGGTAGGAGGGAGTATTTGCAGTCTGGTTAGCTTACAAAGACATACATTGGGGATGTTAGAGCTGGGGAGATATTATAGAAGGATGGTGTGAAATGAGTATCAAAGTTATTGGAGGTAGGAGAGTAGAGCAGTGGAGAAGGAAGTTGTAAGTGGTATGACATTAAAGTAGTTAGAAGAAAGAGGATACAGATGGTAAAGATAAGGTACTGCATGTCTGAAAGAGGGTGAAGGGATTGTATGGGTACGCTATGAAGTTTGACAGGAAGTAATATCTAAGAAGTTTGAGAGGAATAGATATCTAAGAAGTTTGACAGGAAGTTGCTTGTGAATGGTTAGTGGGAGAGGAAGGGGAGGGAGTGGATGGTATAAAGGAAATTGTAATGGAGTGGCTGGGAATGGGGGTAGGGTAGGGAAGTGAAGTGAGCCGAGTGTAGCGAGGGTGAACGGAGCAGGGCCCACACCTGCAACTGAGGATAGTGCAAAAGTCAGTCAGTCAGTATAAACCAATTTTAGGAGGAGATTGTGGCCATGTATTAAGTGAGATAAAATAGCAAGGAAAAGTCTGCAAGGGGAATGGGCAGCAGTAATTCTTTTTGGATTAAAACAAGGAAATTAATTTTACTGAGAAAGGGTAATGTAGTGGTTTTGACAGGAGTCATAAAAATAGTGATGTTTAATAAACAGTTGGGGTAATTTGGTAATATGGCAGAGTTATGGAGAAATTGCTGTTTTACTTTTAAACTGTTTTCTTTTTATTTTCTTTTTGGGGGAGGGGGCTGGCATTCCAGATAACATGCTCACAGCAGGTAGGTTTTCCTTATATTACAATTTGTTTTAATAACCAGGCTGAAATACAGTAAGGAAAAATTAGATTTCTATTTCTTAATTAAAAACTTAGTTAACTGCATACTTAGTTTCACTGTTTGGAGGTAGTTTTAACTTGCTCTTCAGTGTAGAGGATAAAATCCTGATAAGGGAGCAGTTTCTTTGGGCCAGACACCAGTTGTCAGCTTTTTATGTATTTTTTATGTATTCAAAATACCAGCTCACAGCTGCATTTTGATTCCAAATAATAAACTATTCAGTTGAGCAGACTTGAAAACAATTCAGTATGAACAAATCAGCTGTAGTTACATATTTGCCACTATTTCTGTTTCTGTTTTCTGAGTTAGTCAATGTTTGCCCCAGCAGGGTCACTGGTAAGCAGCAAGCCAGCACTTACTTTGTAACACTTTAAAATATTCCTGGTAAATGGGTGTACAAAAGGTGATTTCTGAATTTTGATTTAATTTTGTCATCCAGAAAAAGACCTGTTCACACAAAATGTAAGAGTTGATATCTGCATCTGTAGGGTCACTTGTTAATAGCAAGCCAATACTCAATGTAGTACTTTTAAGTGTCCCTGATAAAAGAGGATTCAAATGATAACTTCTGCATCTTAACCAAATGTTTTCATCCAAGAAAATATCTATTCACAGCAAATTATGAAATATTCACTAAAGCATACTTGGACACAAGCCATTAGGAAAACATCAGCTGTACTTATTTATATATTTGTCACATTTTTTGCCTCCAGAAGTAATCTCTGTCTATATCAACACTTGATGTAGCTAAGTGCCATTGCCACTCTGGTGGCATAGAAGGATAAAGCCCTGACTAGAGCCTAAGTGGCCCAAGTTTGATTAGCACCTGGGGCAACTGATGGAGCAACAGGGAGGGATGGGTGTGCCCATCCATAGTGGGAGGGCATTTGTCAATGATGCCCCTTTAGGAGTAGGTGTGGTCCAAAGAAGGAAGCTGCCTTCAGACATAATTAATAAGTGTGTGAGGTGTGGCAGGGAGTAGGTAGAGCACAGAACAAAAAAAAAGTAGATTAGGAGCAAAGACGTCTGATCCCCCTAGGACAACCTGAGGATTAACAACCAGCCCCAGCAATAGTGGAGTAAGTCTGGGTGGAGTCACAAGTGCATGTAGCGCAGGAGGCCAGGATAGTTAAATGATTTCCCAAGGGGATCAAAAAATGTATCTCTTTAATGTACTGCTGATACATGTCTAAAAGATTAACTGATCTTGGCTTAATGTTTTTCATCTAAGAAGATAACTCTTCTCACCAGTATATCCTAGAAGCAGCTACTTGGTCTTCTGTCCATACTTTTACAAAACATTACAAGTTGGATTGTATTTCTAGACCTAGAGCTGTTTTTTGCCAGGGCTATTCTTCAGGGGTTTGTTGAGTGCTACTGCCCCTCTACTTTTTCTTCAGCATGAGCTGTGGTATTTTCCCTCATGTTATGAATACTGCAACATATGAATAGAAGGATATAGAATAGTTGTGTAAAATCTTACCATAACCATAGATGTCCTTCTCTTCTGTAGGTTACAGTATTCTATCCCTCTCACCTTCTTCTTGATGCTTGTTTGAGTTTGGATGGGTGTTCATCTCAGTTTAGCTCAGGCTGGTGTTCTTCCAGGGGCATTCAGTTCTGAGGGTGGTACGTGCTGACGTCTGCTTTATTCCTGATGTCACTTTATGGCTGACATTGGATGGGAACCTATGTGAGATGTCCCATGCACCTGACAGTAGTTTTAGACCTTTGTATACTGGCCAGATGATTGGGACAGCCTGCAGCAGACTCTACCATAATCCAACAAAAACATCAAAATAACTACCAAAAATTCTGGCGTGCCATAACTAAACACATAAACCCCAAACAAAATACTACCCTACCCCCTCAACCCCTAACAACACAGAGTCCATAGCCACCCAATTTAATTTACACTTCACAAGTTTAATACTGGACATGCTAAATAATGACAGCAACCCACCTCTAATGGTTCCATCCAGCCCTCCTTCCCATCACAAGTTGCACCTATACAAACTAGCTACATAAGGAAGTTCCTTAACAAACTTAAACCAACATCACTTGCAGCCGACCAACTTCCATCTGAATTTCTCAGACTTGCAGCTGATGCCATAGCATACCCAATCTCCCTATTAATCAACCACTCCATCACTGAACAATATAAACCCAAATGTCATACATTATCCCTCTTCACAAAGGTGGCACCTCCACACAACTAGCAAACTACAGACCAATTGCAATACTCCTACCACTGGCTAAAATCCTTGAGAAATGCATACATTCAAAAGTAATTCCCTATCTACTAGACAATAACCTCCTCTCCAACTCACAACATGGAAATATAGTGTATGTAACGAGTGGAGCGATATCTAGTTCGATTGTTTACATATTTGAAGTATGAGGTGATGTATTTGATTAGAAGTGTTTTTATGTTGTTTTTATATTTATTCATTTATTTTTTGTTACTCAACATAATAAGTTGGCATTACACCTTTAAGAGGGTCAAGCTGTTCAGATGTGTATAAGTAGTATGCGTGGTTACGCATACCCATTGAGCCTTACATAGAAAGGAAATATGCTGGCAGCTGACACTGATTTTTAATTAATGATGTTAAATTGTAAGTATGTATGCGAGTGAATGTTTTTATTCTTTGTATTGATGGTCTGATAAAGCCACCATTGTGTGGTGAAAGCGCTACCCGTTATTAAATTTGTTTTATGATTTTCTCTGCTGTGCTTCATTACACTGGCTTCTTATTTCTATTGTCTTGTGGTTCTATCTCAGAGGGTGTTCGTTTACCTGCTGGTGACTTTATTTATCTGTTTTTTTTCTGTCTGTGATAGTGGGAGCATGGCTGATGATTTGAATTCAAATGATATTGAACTGGATTTTAACCCACTTAGGCATAGTGGAAGCTGGGGACATGATAGACTGGCAGGCTTGTTGGCTGGTGATACTAATCGGCTTCTTATGGAATATGGTATAAACGGAGATAAGTCAGAAGAGAATAATTTAAAAGCTGATCAGTTTAAACTAAGATCTTCTCTAAATGCCATTGAGAATTATTTATATAAGCTTAAACGCTTGCAGTTACAGAGGTTTCACTTCGAAGCGTGCTTGCACTTCCGAGTAGTCCTTCAAGGATTGAGAGTGCTTAAAATGCCAGCGTATGGCTCACATTATCCAGAACTTTTAACTCTTTGGCAGAATATTAATTTAGAAATGAGCTTTAGGTACTTAAAACTAATGAGCAACTTCTTTAAACCAGAAGAAAAGACATAGGTAAAAGCACTTAAGAGGCAGCAAGATGCACTTTACGGACTATTTCCTGCATCAGTTGTTGATCGAGCAGTTGGTAATATTATTGATAATGTTAGTATATATGAATGGAAGCTAGCAGCACAGAAACGCAAGAATCTTGACAGGGATATATCCAATTTTAAAAAAGGCTATGTTTTTTCATGGCCTAGGACTGAGATCCATCAGACAACTAATATGGTCAACATCTCTAACATAGTGGCATCAGATGATAATGTAGCTGATGCACACACTACTGCAAGAGAATTACCACAAGTGATTAGTGAAAACCTCGAAGGACTGAGCCTTTGATTAGTACTAATGATGGTGTGAGGAATGTTGGTCTCAAGCTTATATCTCCAGTTAACAACCTTTCAGGAGAAATGAATGAGATACCACCAGCACAAATGGTAGTGAGAAAGAAGGTGAATCTCCAACAACCAACACAGGTTTTTCCAAAGTTTTCTTTACCTATTCGGCAGGAGAGAGGGAGAGAACAACATCATTCCAGAAGTCGAGGGAGAATAAGAAGGAAGGAGCAAATCAATACAATGGAATATCCAACCATAAAGAAGATGTGGAATCAGAAACAACAATAGTACGGAACATTTTGACTAGAACACTGAGTGAAACTGAGATATCTGTTTTGAATAAAGGGTTATCCTTTATTCCTGCCCAGATGGCTAACATACCTGATACAATTATTAATTTGAAATTTTTCCTAAGGAATGTTATGCTTAAACTGACTTTCCCTAAGAATGTCTCTAATGATAATAATTATTTTAGAAAATGTATTAGTTTTATGCCAGTTAATCATCCTATTCTACAGACTTTTGGTAAAATCTGTCAAGATGAGTTGTATGGTATATTGGGGGGGGGTCACCATCATGGAAGAAAGTTTGTGAACCTAACTTATTCTGAACAGCTGGCCCTTAAAACCTTAGTACTGATGATTCGTTAGTTGTACGACCAGCAAATAAGGGAGGTATGACAGTGATAATGGATAGGGATTTCTATTTTAATATGCTATGATTGATGCTATCAGAAAGGAGTACTTACAAAGTTATTAGCATTAAAGAGATTGAAAGTATGACTAAAAAGATACACTTTGTTCTAAATGATTGTATGATTTGCTATGGCATCTCTATGGAACTGATGCAGTTTTTAAATGCAGAGCATCCAGTGGTTCCATTTTTTTTAAGGGACAGCCAAAGATACATAAGGATCCAGTAAAGCCACCCTACCCACCCATTATGGTTGGGAGAGGGTAGCTGACTGAACCCTTCTCCATTTTTGTGGAGAGATATGTAAGGTCAGTCCTGGATAACCTGGAAGTCATACTTAGAGACTCAAAGCAATTTTTGGAAGATTTATATCTATTTAGTGCTGATTTTGATAGGACGAGTGACTATTTAGTCACACTTGATGTAGTTTCTATCTTCACGACAATTCCCAACATTGAAGGTGTAGACTATCTGAGGAGGTATTTGCTGAAAAATAGTGAATATGGAGGAAAGCTAACTGGCCTTATATGTAGGTTTATGGAGGTGGTAGAAAATAATGGTTTTGTTTTTGATGGGGTATATTATCTGCAATGCGATGGCATGGCTATGGGCACATGTGCCAATAGTTACACCAACGCTGTTATGGCACAGTGGGAAGTGGAGGAGGTATTTTGGTTAGATTTATTGAAGGATAATGTAAGGTTTTATTGTTGTTTTGTAGATGATATTTTTATTATTTGGACAGGCACTGTGCCTTTATTGATGGAGTTCATACAGCAATTGTATAGGACTACTAATTTTCTTAAGTTTACATTGAACTATTCCCGTACATGGATGGCCTTTTTAGACATTAAGGTTAGTAAACTAGATTATGGAACTCTTGAAACAAGTATGCATCATAAGGATTGTTATAGGAATGCACTCCTCCACAGATCTAGTATGCATCCAAAACGTACCTTTGCCAATGTGGTAAAAGGTCAAGGAAGGAGAGTCTCTCAATTGAGTAATAATGAGAAAGGCTCTAAGGAAGGACTGGAGACCTTGGAATGCAATTTACATGATTGTGAATATAAGAACAGAGAGGTAGCCCCCACATTTGATGATGTTAAAAAGCTAAGGACTAATAGGGCTAAACCTTACTTCTCTCCTAGGAATGATATAAGTTTGGATAGTAGACTGAAAACTATATCTATACCATTTACTAGCAATGTAGAGAAAGTCAGGATGTTTTTTATGAAACATTGGCCCTTGGTAATGACTGATGAGAAAATTAAGAGAGTGGTGGGAGAGTTTCCAAGGTTCCACTTTAAAAATCGAAAAAAATCTTAAAAGGATGCTATGCTATCCAAAAGATAGTAATAAACTTGAGGAGGGTGACGTTTAGGCACACTTGCATGTGGTCACTGTAATTTCTGTCAATATGTGAACGAAGCAGACATGCTTAGACATCCAGAGACAGGAGTTGAGTATCAGCTTAAGGTCACAGCTGACTGTGATGGTAACAATTTAGTCTATTTGGCGCAATGTGACTGCTGCCTGCATTTTTATGTTGGCATGACTAATCAGAAACTCCTTGAGAGGATTAGAGAACATATGAACAGTATAAGGAATAATGACTCGGTGAGTGCCCTTTCTAGATACATTGAGGGAAGTGATTCCTATCATAATTTTAGGTTTATAGTGATTGAAAAGATTGATACTGGAGCAAGGATAGGCAATATTAAGAATCGTACGGAGAACTGTGAATTGAGGTGAATCCTCAAATTTAGAGTGGATAAGGGATATGGACTGAATGAAAAGTCTCTGTGAAATCTGTGTTGGATGCCAGAGGATTTCCCAGAAGATAGCCCTTTTCCATATTTGATAGGATCATGTTATTGGCCATGGTATACATATTTTATGCTTGTTTCATCTATCTATAAAGTATAGGTATATGTAGTTTTAGTATAGGTTAGAGCGATGTATACTGTTTATTTTGGTGATGGGATGCCCTCATAGTCCTATGTATGCACATGTATACATCTCTTTGGGGCGATTTCTATTCTGTCTTCTGCTATGTGCTTCTTTTGCTAGTTAGGTTCAGACATCAGTTATGATCCCAGTTTATGTATGCCTATTAGGAATTGCTTTGGACGTTTATGTCATACATAGTGTTTATTTTTATTTTGTTTTACATTTCTTTATTTTATTTTATTATATGCTATTGATTCTTTATAGTGAGATGGTTGTCCATCATCCTGTTAATCAGATGTATAAGTAGTTTCGTAGGTGGGTACACTGCATCTTAATAGCTTTTTAGTTAGGAGTTCTCACTTAGTTATAACCTATATGACTAAGATAAAGGTTATAGTGCATGTAAGGAGTGGAACAATATCTAGTTTGATTGTTTACATATTTGTAGTATGAGGCAATGTATTTGATTAGAAGTGTTGTTATGTTGTTTTTATATTCATTTATTTTTTGTTACTCAACATTATAAGTTGGCATTACACCTTTAAGGGGGTCAAGCTGTTCAGATGTGGATATGTAGTATGCATGGTTACGCGTACCCGTTGAGCCTTACATGGAAAGGAAATATGCTGGCAGCTGATGCTGATTGTTAATTAATGATGTTAAATTATAAGTATATATGTGAGTGAATGTTTTTATTCTTTGTATTGATGGTCTGATAAAGCCATCATTGTGTGGTGAAAGCGCTACCATTATTAAATTTGTTATATGATTTTCGGTGCTGTGCTTGGTTACACCACCTTCTTATTTCAAACTATTGTCTTATGGTTCTGCCTCAGAGGGTGTTAGTTTACCTGCTGGTTGCTTTATTTATCTGGTTTACATTAGGAGGATTTCTGGTCTAAACTTTTGTGGTAGGAGAGGATAGCCTATACTCTTCTAAACTGGGAACTGCTGGTTGAAGGCTCATTGTGTCTGTTATTCTGAAAGTCTCTTAGTCCTGATTTAAGCACTTGGAGTCCAAACTAGCTATTTTACAATGGGAGGGTTGTGGTTTAGACTCTTGTGGTGGGAGAGTATGGCCTACACCCTTATGAGCTGAGAATTGCTGGTGAATGCCTATAGTGTCTGTTATTCTAAGTGTCTTTATTCTGGTTTAGGCACTTGGGTTCCAAATCAGGATTGTGGTCTAAACTCCTGTGGCAGTAGAGGATAGCCTACACCCTTCTAAGCTGAAAAATGCTAGTTGAGTCTGTCTTCTGAAGTGTCTTAATTCCGGCTTAAACACCTGGGCTCTAAAACTAGTTGTTTTACATTAGGAAGGTTTGTGGTCTAGACTCTTGTAGCAGGAGAGTGTGGCCTACACCCTTCTAAGCTGAGAATTGCTGACAAATTACTGCTTTATTTAAACTGTCTCTTTGCTGTTGTGACTGTGATTATATGCACTTTGAATTTCTAGTACTTCTGCATTTTATAGCATAGGCTAGATTCAGACTTGCTGAATTTATACTGTTTGGTATCACTTGAGCACTAAAACCAGCTCTTCACTGAGATACTGAATGATCTGAGGCATCCATTGCTTCCAACTTACTATAAGTGCCTGCTTTTGCTCTTATATTGCATGTTTAATTTGTATTTGCATCCTTGAATTGTCTGAACTGTTTTTTCTCACATTTATCTGTATAGTGTACTAGTTCAGCTGTAGCATAGCCCAGTTCCAGGTTTTCTGTTTCTGGGTCTGTTTTGTAACTTCTGAACATGAAATTCAAGCCATCCTTGTAGGTGAAAGCTTATCTGCACACCTGTGGGATGAGAGTGTTGTCTGGGTCCCATCTTATCGAGGGTGATTGGAGTAGTGCTCAGAGAGAGAATCTTCATTGGCTAGTTTGAGTTAAAAGAGTTATCTCTTGTTTTGTTTAAGACCTGCATTTGCACTTGTCTGAGTGTAGCACACCATGATGCACTGCTGCATAATGTTGGTCACTGTTGGTGATTTAGACGGAAACATACTGCTTGTTAAATTTTCCCTTAGCACTTAATTTGTGGTCCTCCAGAGGTTTTTTGTGGCCCTGCTCTACTATTAGGTGGAACACTAAGCCTAGCCTTAGATGTACCAACACACCTCGCACCCACTAGCCATTCCTAAGTGTAACCTCTTTTCCTGACCATATAAATTTACCTAACACTATGGATAGACAATTTCCCACAGTTTCCCCAGCCAGCTTGTTCAACATGGGCATCCTGAGGCAGACAACCCTCTACTCCTAGTCCACACAAACTCAACATGTGAGAGATGCAGCTATATTAAGAACCTTGAATCCATGCTGTCTCACACACCAGTTAGTACATATGACAATGAGCAGGTTGTCAGCATGCACATCTCACCTACTACTCCACCCAAACCCACATCACACATACTTACATTTCAGAGGTCCTCACCAGAAACATACCTAAACACCAGAGAACTCCCAAACACAAACACAAGCACACTACACATACTATTTCCCCTGTAGTACACAATATACATAATAGCTCACATACCAGTGTATAACCTGTCAAGCCCTTAAGGCAAACCACATAACCAAACATATTAGTCATAGGTGATTCCATCGCAAGACACATGGATGTCCCTCTCACCAGGCTGGATAAGGAGAAGTTCATGGTCAGCTGTCTGTCAGGTGCCAGGATACGCCATATCACACATGCACTCAAGTCTATTAACAACAGGTACTGTTATGACTCCATCATAGTCCATGTTGGTGTGAATGACTTGAGATGTACCTCTTTGAACTATATGAAGAGAAACATGACTGAGCTCCCAGACTATGTGTCTCAGGCAGGTATGTCCCTAGTCTTAAGGAGTATTTTACTTTCACCTAGGATGATTCCTCAATACAAACAGAAAATGACTGACCTCAATAATTGGCTTAGTTTCTGGTGTCATTCTAAGAGGAGCCAGTATCTGTCAGCCTGGGATGACATGATCAACAGATCTCAATGCTTTGCCAGAGATGGTTTTCATCTGTCACCCCTGGAGTTTTAGTTACTGGCTAAGGCTCTTGCCACCCCCATAGTGGCTTTTTAGACAGTGTCTCAAGGACAAAATTCCCAATGTAAAAACCCCATCTAAAACCAATGTCAGTGTTATGCTATTAAATGCTAGGAGTCTTAACACAAAACTGCACTCATTGGAAGCAATCCTCACCTTGGAAGATGCAGACATTTGAGCAGTCATGGAGACTTGGTTCAAGGCTGTGGAGAGCACCCCAGCCATACTGGGTTACACCTCCTTCCATACATTCAGACCATAAACTGAAGGCGTGAAAACTAAAGAACGTGGTCTATCAATTTTCATTAAAGATAAATACACCTCCAGATTGGTCAAACAGCATGATTCCCTGGAGATACGTCAGGTGCAATTAACTGTTGGTAGGACACCTATTCAAGTCATTCACAAGCTCTTACAAATAACTCAAAAAGTATTTAAAGACATAGAACAATATTTGTCTATCAGTCAAATCATACTAAACCCCCAATAAGACCAAATGAATGCTATTCTCAAACTACAAAACAGTTCACCTTCCTATCCCATTCATTATCTACTCCTCCAACAACACCAAAATTGAACCTGTGGAACACACCAAGCTGCTAGGCATCACTATCAACAATGCCCTTAAATATGCAAACACATAGCCCAGGCAATCAAAAAGGCACACATCAAACTAGGGTCTCTATACAGAACCCCTCACCCAAACTTCCAGGCAAGCCATTGCTAGAACGCATCTACTATCCACCTTGTTATACGCCTCCCAGATTTTTACAAATCTATGAAAAGCTAACCTAAACAAACTTGAGACCTGCTACAACAAAATACCCAGGTTTGCCTCTAACCACTCAAACAGATCCCATCTTTGTTTAGCTCTCCACCAATTAAACTGGATTAAACTTCCAAATCTGTTAACCTTCAACCAGCTAACAACCGCCCACACCATTATATACCAACCAGATAATTGCCCTGCCCTCAAAACCTTAGTCCAACCTTACTCTAACAGTAGACCAATCCAATCATCCAATAAATTATTACTTGAGATCACTAGATCAAATAATAGTTACAGGGATGCTCTGTTCTCCAAACAGATATCTATATTTATTTATTTATTTATGGGCCAAGGTGAGCCCATTTTCAGTAGAGGCCCAGGGAGAAAAGCTCCAATAACAAACATGATAAAGCTACAGAATCAAAATACAGAAATCAAGCAGTGATAGTACAGAACATACATTACGGAATAGGTGATAAAATAAAATAGATAATACTAGTTATACAGATGTTAGATTTTAAGTATGCAAGCCAAACAAGAATACAATTGATGACATGGGATAACAGCGAATGTGCGAACAATACAGTATTGCAGTTTTACAGTAGAGATGAAGGATGCAGAGCAGCAGATTAAAGATAATGAAAGTAAAGTATAGCCTTAGAGCTACTGCTATATAGGCATCAAGATAGCAGATTATGTGTGGCTGGGTGGCACATGTTGGACTTAGTAAGTTAGAAGCACTGAATGTTTATATGAGGAGTCGGAGCCATAAGTGAGATGGGGAGGAAAAGTAGGAAGGCTAGGAATATTGTTTTTTTATAGTCAGTGCTGGTACATGTACAAATCCAATGGGAGAACATGTGTGTTTCAGCAAAGTCTTAAAGCATTCAGGGTTGCTAGTAGATCTAATTGAAGGAGGGAAAGCATTCCATAGTTTTGCTATAGCATATGGGTAACACATTTGACCTGCAGAAAGATTAGGTTTTGCTACATTAAGGAGCATCTGGTTGACTGATTGCAGAGGCTTATTTGGGTGATACATGGTGAACAGAGAGGAGAGGGCAGGACAACTAGAAGGCTTATAGACTAGCTTATGAGGTGTGGTTAGTTGCCGGTATGTTAGATGCTGGGGAAGTTCTAGCCAGTTTAGGAGTGATACTCGGTGGTGGAAGGAGGGTTTGGTGATAGTTACAAATCTTGCAATTTTATTGTAGCATGAGTGCAGTTTGTATTTAAGAGAGGATTGTATGTTAGTAATGAGAGATGCACCATAGAGCAAGGATGGAAGTAGCAAGGAAGAGGCAAGATAGTCTTGCTGCACAGGTGAGGAAGTGTTCGTGTCTGTACAGGATGCCTAGTTTCTGATGTTTTTGTTTTATGTTTGTGTTAATATGCTGGTCGGAAGTTAGGTGTTGTTCTATGCTGACCCCTAGAAGTTTGGTTAATGTTACTATTTTGAGGCAAGTGTTGTTGAGTGAGTTGATGATAAATTCCTTTTGGTTAGGGGTGTTGTTCTTGGGGGGTGAATAACATGAGTTTGGTTTTATTTGCATTTAGGGCTAAATGGTTATTATATATCCAGGTTTCAGTGGAGGTGAAGGCATTCTGGGTGAGTTTAAGTAGTTCTGAAGTAGACTTGGCCATGCAAATGGTAGCAGAGTCATCTGCATATTGAATGACATTAGCATGGGGTATGCTGGTATGGAAATCATGAATGATTTAATGATCAATAATGATATCTGAAATCTGAAACTCCATTCTCCAGCATATAGTTCTCACAAATAACTCTTCCAGTTTCAAAAAGCTTCTCAAGAACACCGTACAAAGGACTGGCTATACTCCTACTCTTCCCCAGGCTGAACAGACTTTCCTCTTCCCTTCCTTCCTATAATCTTCTACAACTCTTCTCTCCAGACCTCTCTGCTTTATCTTCATTTTACAATTCTCATAAGTAATGACATTACTTTTCAATCTCTCATTACTAATCGCACTACTATTCAGTTTCCGCCATCATCTCTACAATTGACTTCATTTTAACCTAACAGTCGATACTGGACCTCTCTCAATACTTACAAACAACTTACGTATACCTAACTCCCACCATGGTACCTAAATCTGCATCTGACCCTATCAAGCTATTTTTTCTCTACTGTTGTCCTAAGCATATAAACCTGAATTAGTGAATACCGTATAACACCAGCACTATAAACACATGTTAAACTTACATGTTTTAATGTATCTCATATTAATAATATTGTATTTTGGAGCTTTTCTCCCTGGGCTTCCACTGAAAATGGGCTACTAGCCCAGTAGGACACTCCCAGTAAATAAATGTAGAATAAAATAAAATAAATAAATATGCAGTGAAATAATGAAATATATTTAAGTGCAAGTATTAACAAATATGATTCAGTAGGAGCATATTGGTTATAAAATATAATGACATTTAAAATAGAATGCTGTTCTCAACTCACTTTAGTTATGCAGATCAATAGGTTTGATCCAGAATTCATTAGGATTCACAGGTGGATCCACATCAAATGGATGTTCTAAACATTTTTATACTATGAACATTTTGACTGAAGTCTGCAAACCTTCCATTATCAAGATGGCAGGAGGATCAGAGTACATCTTATTCTCCACTGTTTCCACAGGCCATGTATTTGAAAAAGTTTTTTTTTTTTTTTTTTTTTTTTTTTTTTGCAAAAACAGGGTTTTGCAACAGCTCTTGAGTTCTGGATAAAATAATTAACCTGTCCATATAATTATGGACAAGCTGGCTTCTTTCTTGAAGTTGAATATTCAAGTCTGATTGGTACAGAGTATATGCCAACTAATTTAACAATGAATTATCATAAGTTTTCTCTGCCATAAGTGTTTTTATATCTTTACAACGTGCTCAGATCCTGCCTAGACTGACACCTATACTGAGCAACTGAATTTGGGTAAAATAAGGATACCATGATATTCAGAATGTACTTCTGAAACTGGCACTGCCTGTTATTAAGGCTGCTGCATTTAATTAAACTTACTGGTGAAGGTATGTTTTCCATGCATTTAGTGACTTTGCACATGGCCACACTTAGTGAATTATAGATGGGGGGGGGGCTCCAATTTCAAGTGGCACAGAATTAAACATTAAAGTCAGAATGCCATTAGTCTCACCTTTCAGTTATTGGGCTACATCTTTCGTTATACATAAATGCTTATTTACAGGTAAATGGAATTTATTCAAACATTTCATTACTTCTTCCTGTGTGTCTCTTCCTGTTGCTGTGCTTTTCATTTGCCACAGTTTATCAACAATGACTGCCTTTTCTGTTATACCTTCAATAAGGTTAGCAAGCTGAGTACCTTAGGTTCATAGGTGTTTACTAGGCTAATGACCACAAGGGCTGTTTTAAGCCTAGCCATGCATCCCAAATCTCTGACAAGATAAGTGTAAGCATGGGTCTGGGAGATTAACCATTTACAGGTTATCTGTGTCCATTAGAGACATGGGTGTCAAACCACTGATGTATTTCTGGTTTCCCATCCAGTTGACCAATCTGCACTTGAATTGGGTTAGGGAGAAACCCTGCTTCACCTGGATGGTGAGCCTCTTCAATAAACGCTGTAGTCTTTGGGATATATACCTATATCTCCAGCAGGTCCTATTTATATCAGCGGCAAGGTTTAAGTCTTTAGTATGGGTAATTCTGTTGCTGTTTGTTTTGTGGATATGCAGGAGTTCCATCAGGGTGGGGTCTGACAATGCCCTGTATGCCAGGCATAGATCTCCCTCAAAAGCCTGTAGGAGACAGAATACATGGATAGGGCCTTGAGGCAGTCTGCATAGAACATTTTACTTACACCCTGTATTCTTTTAGTGAGAAATCTCTGTAGACGTTCCAGTTGTTGGATATGCCTGGTTAGGTACATACCAAAGGAGGCATTGTACTCAGTGATAGGTCTGATGAATGCCAAATACAGTGGAACAATGACTTCCTTGGACTTAGGTACCATATCTTTGTTTATAAGTTGCTCAAGATAGAATGATTTCCTCACCACTGTAGACATATGATGGTCAAATGCTAGATTACTATCCATGTGGGTCCCTAAGTCCCTGACTACTGAGTCAACTCTAAGGGGTGTGTTGTCAATATGATAGTTACCAGGGATGGATGACTTCCCAAAGGATACTATTATGCATTTCTTGGCATTTAGTTTTAGTCCATGGCTCTGACACCAGTTGCTTGTCTGTGTCAGCCCCTCCTGGAGAACATTTATGTCAGTGTGACATTCAATGACAGCTCCTAATTTGTAATCATCTGCAAATGTAGTCAGTCAGAGACCACTGACATTGGCCTTGACTTCTGAGAAGTAAATGCCAAAAAGGAGGGGTCCAAGGACTGATCCCTGAGGGACTCCACTTGTGACTGGCCTTTTTGTAGAGGTGGACTTCCCAGTTCTAACTTCCTGGGTCCTGTCTCTGAGGCAGTTGGCTATGCACTGGATGACATACACGTTTATACCTAACCTCTTGAGGTTGTCAGCAATGCCTGAGTGGAGTATTGTGTCAAATGCCTTAGCCAGGTCAAGGTAGGCAGTGTGAACAATTTTCCCCTCATCCATTGCTTTGGTGACCTTCTCAAAGAAGGTTGAGAAGACATGATCTGCCCTTAACGAAACCAAACTGGGTAGGGTCCAGTGTCTGGAGGTTTACTATAACCATGTTGATCATCTCCATGATAATTATTTCCATGGCTTTACATATAAGACTAGTGAGACTTATGGACCTGGAGTTTCCAGGGTCTGTAGATGACCCACCTTTGTGAAGAGGGATGACTGTTACCTTTCTCCATTCATGAGGCACAAAACCTGTTTGGAGGCTACAGTTAAATAGTAATTCCAGAGGCCCTGATAGGTAACATTTCATGCTATTTAGAAGGCATCCTGGGATATTATTTGGACCCATTGATGCCGTGGTTTTGGTCTTAGAGAGAACATTAACGGCCTGTTCCCTAGTGATAGTAGGGGGAGTCATATTTAATGATATTTCCTGAGGGAAGGTTGAGGGGGAGAGAGGGGGAAAGTTGGAGATGAATTTATCAGCCAAGAGATTTGCTATGTCTTCTGGATCAGTATAGGTGGCTCCATTTACAATGAGCTCTGCACACAATTGTGTATTGCCTTTGAGGTTGTGGACATAGCTAAAGAATGCTCTCTGGTTGTCTGGCCTGGGATGCCAAACTTACCTCAAATTTGGCTTTGGTAGACTTTATTTACCCTCTGTGTTGTTTGTTTAGTTTGATAAGAGTGCTTTTACCCTTCTGGGTGCTGCACCTCCTATTTTTGCTATGATGTTCTTCCTCTTGTTATACAACCTATTGATTTTGTGATTTCACCAGGGTGGCTTGTTTTTTGAGTTAGTTTTGTACTTTTTCCTGGTGGATACAGCTGCCTCTATGCAGCTATTAACATGCTTGTACAGGGTTTCTGTGAACAGTTCTGCATAGGCAGCAGTGTTCTCAGGGTTTATAAGGGCTTGAACTTTTGCAGGTTCTCACTTAATAGCAGGAGGTTAGCCTTGGAAAAGTTCCTGAATATTCCAGGTTTAGCTTGGAGTCCAGGTTTTATTTTTACTTCAAAGGAGACCATTTTGTGGTCTGACCTTACCAGGGAAGGCATTACAGTAGGGGGGTGTGCAGCAGTCTCCCATATTAGTAAGGACAAGATCCAGTATGGTTGCACCCCTGGTTGGGGTAATGACTATCTGGTCCAGGGAGTTTGTGTTTACAAAATCCATGAATCTCTGTGCATGTACATTTGATGTCGTATAGGATTCCCAGTCAATAGTGGAGTAATTAAAGTCACCCATGAATATGGTATTGGGTTGGATGGTTAGTGTTTTTAATAAGTTAAAATACATGGTATGGGTTTCCTGGGTCATAGAGGGGGACTTATAGCTTGCAAGGAAGTGGTACTGGATTTTGCCAATGGCGATTTGAACATGGAGCACCTCAAGTGCATTGTCCTGTTTGATCAGCCTTGAAGTATATTTATCTTTGATGTAAACAGAGACACCTCCACCTTTTTCCCTGCCTGTGAAGTAGCCGGACTAAATGTGTGGAAGTCATAACCCAGCACTGTTGCTGTGCTCTCATACTCTTTAAACCATGTCTCAGTGACTGCACAGATGTTAGCATTCTCTAGGGTAAACAGAACTTCTAGGGAGTGGAGTTTTTTTTGTTTAGACTCCTAGCATTGATCAGTAATATCTTTAGATTTTCTCGGTTTTGATTTGCTATGTCGGAAGTACTTTCAGTTTGGCATTGCCTAAAAAAGGCACTATGGGGGAAGACAATGTTTTAGCTGACATTCAAAAGCCTAGAGGGGAGAGGTCCAGACCATCCCTGGCAAAGCAGCATGGTCCTTTGACTATCTCCTTCCATGCTGACAAATATTGTACCCCCCTAGAATGAGGCCATAAACTAAGCCAATTATTAAAGTCAATCATCTTTTGTTCCTATTGTAGCATTATCCTTGGAGAAGGTAAAATGCTGCACAATGCTAGGCTTATACCAGCTTGAGACACATATTCTGAGAGCTCCACGATCTCTCTCTTCATATAGTTTGGGGTGGTACGTTTCAGGTCATTTACTCCCACATGGACTATGACTGAGTCATACTGGTAATTCTGGTCCAATGACCTGAGTGCCTGTGTAATGTGGTGGATCCTAGCCCCTGATAAACAACTGACTGTGACTTTCTCCTTGCTCAGTCTGGTGAGAGGGACATCAGTGTGTCTCACGATGGAGTCTCCATTGACTAGAATGTTGGATTGTGTGGTGGCTTGCCTTATGGGGTTAGAGGTAGAGGCTCTATGAGATGTAGCTCCATGTGCTGATGTGGGTGTTGTTTTGAAAGAGTGCATTTGGAGCTGTTGGGGGTATTTATGTGTACTTGCTCTAGGAGGTCTTTGCGGTTTAGAAAGGTTACATTTAAGTGGCTCAGAATATGTGGATCGATATGTCTGTTTTGAATTGTCTGTAATGGGTGCAGTATGTGTATTACTGACAATCTTATTGACATAATGAGTACTTTTATGTGAGAACTTTGCCGCCAGTGAAATTGTGTAAATACATCTCTCTCATAGCATATCAGTTTGCTTGAGAATTAACTGGTTGTCAGTAAACATGAGGCAATTTCTACATTCATTAAGACACAAACTATAAGCCTGACAACGTAAAAGCCTTTTTATTTAGACTAGCCTAGATACTGGATGGCAGCAAGTCTTGAATGTTTCCAGGACAGTCTGGTGTGAGAGGTTTATTTTTTGTACCATCAAATTTTATAAAGACAAACAATGCTTGCAAACATCCACAGACACTATTTTATAAGCTCAACATAAAAATAAATCTCTTTTAACCAAAGCTTCAGCTATAAGTAAACTAACTTTTGTTGTTGCTTTGAAATTAAAAGAAAAGATTTGAACATAGACTGTTACCCAAGGGCAATCTGGGTCAAAGATTTGATTCAAGCAGCTTACCGCTGACCAGTGACACTATCAAAAATAGCCACGTGGTTTGTGGTGTAATGTTACTTAATATTATACTCTTTGCAATTAGCTGTTGTTTCCTGACACATGAGAGACAATGCATCTCCACAATGTTATATCTTCACTTCAATATTTTTAAACTCAAACTCTTCCCCTTCAGTTTTTCGTTTTTTGAATTGAGGTCTTGCCATTTCCACAAGATGAACTATATTGTTGTTGGAAAGAAAACAGTTATGAATGTGAACTCCACTCCATACACAGTAAATGACAGCTATCAATTTAGGCTTTCTTCTGGAGCAAGTTGACTTGTTTATTATCTGGGGAGAAAACTTACTACCGCAAACTCCATGCCACTTTTAGTTACTATCAGAGATGAGACTTATATTACCACAGAAAGGCACCACAAAATGTCCTTTTTCATTTTTCTCAGGAGGTCTAGTTTATGCTTCTTATTATTCAGAAAATGCATGCTGTCGCAGTGCCCTGTTGCTCTGTGTTTAAGTAGCAATGCTTTAATGACCATCAGGTAAGATTGTCGGAGATTGTAAGATGCAAGTAAGCTTTAATAAGCATACTGTTAAAGAATTACCAACATTGAAACCTTTTTGTTGTTGCCATGCAGAGAATATTTACATAACTAGATAATGTATAAGCCTTAGGTATTGAAATGCATATGACAATATTTGTAATAAAGGACAGGATTACAGTATTTTCAGAAGCTCATTACATTTGTTGGAGACTTGCAGTCATCTTTGCAGGCTTTACCCGTAAACTAAACAAAATGCCAGTCTATCATGTGTGGTTCATAACATGTGCAGTAATCCTTTATGCAATTTATGTTGAGCTTGTTTCTTGTTTGCTGTTCATTTTTTACTTTTATCATGTCTTCCCAATGAAACAAATAGATAGTTGTTGTCAGGCAGCAGGTCTTTTTTGGATAAGAAACATTTTTACAAGTGGGGGTATCACAGAGATTGCTACTTTCAGCATGTCACTTGGTAATTTTATAAAGCTGAATATAAATTATAATTAGAACTGCAGTGCAAGGAAAATTGGCTTGAGTCGAGGGATGCTTGTTTTTTTTAATACTTGATTTTGACTGGCATTCCAGTAATGTATTTAAAAAGTAATTTATTTTTTCATGCTTCACAACCTTTGTGTTTCCATCTAGATATTAAGTAAGTTGTCATGTAGCCAATGCATTGAAATATTTTTTCTTCTACTCTTCATTTTGTCTTGATTGGACTCTTGTAATGATAGTTTGGCACCCAGGGCAGCGTATTTAATTAAAGATCCAGTTGTTGTGGTTTTGAGCATAGCTCCACCTCTTTCTAGTTGGCCCACCCCTTCCCATTGGCCCCACCCATTCAGCTGTCTCCTGCAGCCCTCCTTTAATTTGAAGTCACCAGTCACCACTGGTTAATAGTTGTAGTTATATTTCATATAATACCTTCTTTATTCATGGATTATATGTATCAAACAGCTGTTCTAAGTACACTTGTAAAATGACTTTGTAACACCTTCTGTTTGATAGGTCTCTGCCTTCACACTCTGGGTCATTGCAAATAAAGGTCCTTAGACAAGTTTTTTTCTTATGTGTTTAACAAATGTTAAATAAATAAATAAAAAACTCCACCCTAATCAGTTATATAATAGGATGTAATTCCCCTTTGGCATGTATCTGTCCAACTATATTATCCAACTTGAAAAAAAGCAGTTACTAACAGAGAACATTTCAGGCATGCCCTCCTTAAGTTACTGTGGGCAACTGAAAGCCCCTTTGCCCTTATCATTCTTTTGCAGATTCCTACATTGGAACCTCTGATTGACCTTTAATGCTATGAAGGACCTAGCCTGTTTGACCCATTACATATCCAAAGAAATGGTAATGCTAATAACACCAATTCCTAAGGTACAAATCTACACAAAAATACTAAAAGAACCAGTTGGTAGGACACATATTTCTCCTAAGTGGTCATCTACCTGTGTAATAAGTTTCTACTCATGGCTTGCCAAGGGCAAAGTATGGGGCTAACAGCAATAAGATGAAACTGTGTTTTGGCAGGATCAACAGAAATGCCTATGAACAGCACTTAAATACATTACTCTGATTTTATTTATTTCACTTTAATAACAATAAAAGATGTCAGGGTGTACACAGAATGTGTTTTTCTTTTGTGGGCAAAGCCTGTGATGTGTGCTGCACTGTTGAATTAAGATTGGGATAGTGATATAGCTTGCTTAAAGTAGTACATGTGTCTGAAGGTAAGAAATTGAAATTATATTTTAGGGAAGCAGTAGACATGCCTATGAGCAGCAAGTTGGAATATATTATTGTAGCCACTATTTCTTCACTCTCATCTCAATAAAACCTCAGAGGTGTATTGTACACAGAATGTACCTTTTTGTGTGTAGGCAGAGATCTACTTTGCTGAAAGTATTATTTGAACTAAAGTTGATGTGACTTATTATGGGAAGTATATATGGTTGACAGCAAAAAGTTAAACTACATTTCTCTGGCCATTATGCATAGAACAGCAGTTGTGCATAGAATGCAATGAGGCAGTTTATGTGTGAAACCAAAGAGGGCTTACATCCTCACTGTTAAATAATGTGTATATGGTTTGTTGTGGAGTTAGCCAATGCATGTCCCTGAAAGCAGTAAGTTAAAGTACAAGAGGTCAGCTGTTATTTTAAGAGACTTCTTCAGAATCAGAGGTGATGTACCATCTCAGAAAGAACACTTTTCACTGGGACAGTATGTCTATTAATAAGAAGTCTGTGTTTGCTATAAATTTAGAAATGCAATGAAGATGCAACCTATGTTTTGGCTTTCAAATCTTTACTTCTTTGTTATAGTTACTCCACAACACAAATGTTTTCATATTCAGTTCACAACAGATTTGCATGTTTTCAATTCATCACAAAATCAAAAAATACATTTTTCTTGTATAATATTAGAAGTAAATTAAACCAGTATTTATTTTCATACATTGAAATTTTATTAACAAAAAAAAAAAAAAAGAAAAGAAAAGTATTGCTGGGGATTCTGATGTGGTAGTCAGAAAACATCATACAGCTGTTCTACTATCTCTTCATGCAGAAGCACAAAACTGGGTTGCCAATGTTACCAACCTTGTTGACATTTTATTTTCTATATTTTTTAACATTGTCAGCATGAATTGTCTTTTGAAATTTCCCTACTAGTAGCCCCATACTTCCTAGCTCTGTGAGTAACTGTGTGTGGGATGATGCAACAGTAGCAAAATATGACAGAAAACCAGAACATTTTGCAAAATCAAGGACAGATGAAAAGCCACTGTTGTACTTGTGGTCTGCCTTGGATAGGGGAATACTCTGCACAATTAACTGCATAACTGCACCTTGCCCTGCTTGGACACATCCAGAGCCACTACAATGGGGAGTGGGGTGCAACAAGTAGGTCAACAATTTAAAATTTCTCTGGCTGACGGAGATGGCTCTGACACTCATACCTCTCAACCTCAGAGCAAGAAATCCATACATAGAAGTGGGACACAGGCCCAAAAATAAGGACAATTTTTAAATATTGCTCTTATAAACTTAGAACGATAATAGAATAGTAGTAGGTCTTGCATTAGTATGAATTTTTTGGAGGGTATGAAATATGAAACTCAAATATCTGCCATTATTTTCTAACTTCAATATTTAATGATTTGCCACTAATTTGCCAGAAAACCACAATTTTATGAAAAACAGACCAAAATGTGATGCAAAAATATAAAATTGCCACACAATACAGCTGGGATCCTGTCAAAGAAGGGTCACCTTTTTAATATCAGTACTGTTAACTTGAGCAGCTGACAAAATAAGAGCATTTACATGCATTTCTGAAATAAAATCAAACTATAACTCTGATCATTACAGTTATTTATAATTGTAAACCCTCCACGTTTTCTTCCAAAATTGCCATTTTGTGGAGGGATTATTGGGGGAGAGCAACATTTTGAGCCAAAATTGGGGATGGTTGAGATGTTTGGATATTCCTAAGCCTATAAAGCAATTTATTTGCACATACCTCTCAACTTCTTAATGCAGAAAATCTGGACAAGGCCAAGTATATTGGGTGAACATACAAACAGTACTAAAAATTGCTCTTGTATAAACTTAAGACTGTTGGTAGAATAACAGTCTTGCATTAGCATGCATTTTTCTGAAGGTTATGACGTCTGAAACTCAATGCCTGTCATTATTTAGTGACTTCATTCCTAAATGATTTGCCAGAAAACCACAACTTCTATGAGGAACAAACCAAAAATAAGCAAAAATCTATTCATTCTGCAAAAATCTGGACAGTTGAGAGGTATAGTTCAGTTGGGGCTGTCTGAGTTTGCTGCCCTTCCCCCCTCACAAACTCATGGTTGAATGGAGCCTCCCCCCTTTGGCCATTCCAATGTCCCATTCCTTGGTTCTTTCTACCCATTTACCATAAACACTGTAATGTGCATACTGCTTTACTTCTGCGATGATATGGATTTTATTTGAAAGTTTTATTTTGCAATTTATAGCACAAACCCTAATAGATATCTACTAAACAAAGCAATGCAGTCTTACAATGAAAATAGACAGCATTAAAACTTCTCTGATCTTGAAACTCACATTCATTGAAACAGCATTGAAACCCACATTCAAAGAAAATACATTTTGCCAGTGGCAGATAAAGATTAACTTTGGGCTGTTTTCAAATCATAGACCCCTTGAACACGAAACATACACATGCTCTTTGATACACCTTCCTGACATTGTACAATACAGTACAGTTGTTAGACAGCATTTTAAATTTGTTGTTTTGAACATTTTTCCAGTAAACAATGAAACAAAATGCATGCACCAGTAATGACAAAACTGCCCAATTCAGAACATTTCCATCATAAAAGTCTACTCAAACTTCTACAGTCCACCAGTATCAGTAAATATGCACAATCTCTGAAGAAGTAAAAGCCATCTAAATAATTCCATATTAAAGAAATCTGTAACTAATAAAGAGGTTGCTGCTATCAAACAACTTTATGTGTTATTGTTTCATCTACAAATAAAGTGTCTGTTTCCCTTGAGGAATAAATTGCCTGTGTTGCATAACTTGCATTAAAAAATGATAAGCTAGTAATATTGCAATAGGGAATGGATGGCAAACTGATAACAGGTTCATAGTTACTAGGTATCTTCACCAAAAATGATTGCAGCATCCACCCCTTTACAAGGCAGTACAGTATCAGCAATGCATCTACCTACACTGGGAGTAGAACCCACAGCCTTCTGCATCAAATGCAAGTATACTACCTGTTGCGCTATTAACAATGCAAGCCAACTCAGCATAAGCAGCACTAAACTTTTGTTCTCCTGCAGCTCTCAGCTCCTTTGTAAAATCTACTTGACACTCAGCTGTATCTCTGAACTTTGCAGCACAAGAAATCTGGAAAAAGCCAAACTGTATTGAGGGAGATAAAAGCCCAAAAACCATGGACACACTTTAAACATTGCTTGTATAATGTTGGAAATTTGCTAGACCAAAATGCTGTGCTACCACCATACATTTCACTGCCAAGTCTTGAACCCAGGGGACCCTGTGCAATGCAGTCAGAGCAACATACCACTATGCCAAATCAGCTGTTTTATGAAAGAGAAGAAGACTGAAACTTAAATGGCTGCCGTTTATTGAATTCAGTTCTCACCATAGCTCTCAACCTCATAGCAAAAAACACATGGACAAAGCCAGTAATGGGGGAATACAGCCCCCAAACATATTCAGTGAATTCAGTTCTCACCATGGCTCTCAACTTTAGCACAAAAAACCTGGACAAAGCCAATAATGGGGGAATACAGTCCCAAAAATAGGGACAGATTTCAAATATCCATGTTATAAACTTAGAAAATTGCTGGAATAAAGGGTTTTGTGTTACCATGTACTTTCTGAAGAATATGAAGTCTGAAATTCAAATGCCTGTTATTTTATTTAACATTTGTTAACCAGGAAAGTCTGACTTGGAACAAAAGCCGACTTTCAGCAGAGCAGGGACAAACACTCCAAACACATGTCTTTGTAAGATGGGAGGACATGCAGACTCCACACAGAAGGCACCACAGCCAAGAATCAAATCAGAAAACCTGGAGCTGTTAGGCAACAATGCTACCAGTGCACCACTGCACTACTGACTTTGCAAGTTAAAACAAACCTACAGAAACCACAGATTTTATGAGGAACAGAACAAATATGAGAGAAAAATCTGCAAACCTTTTACAAATGGTGGTGGGTAGGAAATTCAGGCCCTTACCACCTGCACCCAAGGTAGAGGGTTCATGCATGAGTATTCTCTACCCACCAGTATATAGCAACTGGGGCATTTCACACACACACCCCTTCTCCATAGCCCACAGTCCTGAATAATCTGCAGCAGCCATGATTAACACACCTTAATCTGGTCACAGCAGCAGAATCAACAGCTGGTTTTCTTCTCCTTTCACACACCTTAAACTGGTTACAGCCTCTTAGCCTGCCTGTGCAAACTAATGCTAATGGTTGGCTCCATGAGAGTAGGCTGGGATTTCCTGGCTCTGCGAGACTAGGCTCCAGCCTGCGTGTGATGCAGTCCGGTGTCCTTCCATTCTGTGCTGTTGTCACTTCACAGACTTCTGAGTCTGCAGGACAGAAATGCCTTTCTCCCCTATCCGGACTGCCTAACACAGCAGGGTGTAGTTCTGTTAGTACCAGGAACTCCAAGCATGCATGCGTGGAGTTCTGGGACTCACAATTTTTTTTTTTAATTTGGTATTTTATTTTTTATTTCTTTTCTTCTACAGGTGGGGGGGGGTTGCTGTCCTGCAGTCCTATAGCACGAGCTGCCCCTGGTATTAACATGTAAAAAAATAGATCTGCTATGATACAGAAATGTGTACACTGCAAGCATAGAAAATAATAGTAATAAATTACCTGTATGACTGGCAATTGCTTTATAGATCTCAGCCAATATCATTAAATCAATTACATTTATTTTCTTTTACAGGGGAGAATTTCGCAGATTTTTGAATAATTGAAGTAGGTCAGTTCTCCTAATCTGATCTATTCTGGTTAGCAGGTACAATTTTGAAAAAAATGTCTTTCACAGATGGAAAGGGTAAATGGTGGCCAACTAAATAAATGGCTCCAATGCCCATAAAAAAACTAACTTTGATTTCTGATGCTAAGTTTGTTAAGGAAAGGGAGCAGTGTCTGTCATGAAGGATTTTGAATGTGAGAGTACAGAGGATAAGGGATGCCAAAGCTGACAGAGTGAGCCAATTGTCTGGGTTTATGAGGCACAGTAATGTTCTCTGTTACTAAATGAATTATAAATATGTGACACTTATTTTCAACAGCTTGAAATAATACAGTAGCTTAGACCAAGCAGAGGGCAAATATTGGGAGGCCATGTCCAAGCCTGGGAAGGACATTTTTTGCTGTAACACTTTACCTTCTGTTGTGATGATGTCTGAGCTTTGGTAAGACAGTTTTATTTGATTTAAAACCTTTTTAACTTAAGACTCAGTGTGTATAGTAAACAATAGTCAGGGGGCCAGTGTGATACCGAGATGTTTTCCTATTGGATCTTTGATAATGATACTATGAACATTCCTAAGCTTCTGGGATGCAACATGACAGCAAATTTGGTTGTATTGACTATGAGTTTGTTGGTATGAAGTCACTTCCACAAAGCTTTAAAGTCATCCTACACATCAGTGAACAGAGCAAGCACTATATAGTCAGCATACAAGATGCAGCTGGTCTGACATAGATCATTGATGATGCTCTCCTCCAAAAAAAGGAAGCCAATCTGGTGGTCCCCTGCCATAAACAAACTCTGTACTAGAAGGAGGAAACTGATGTGGAATAAGGTGAAGTCCCAAGACTGGAAAAACTCCCTTATCAGCCTCAACAAAAAGGTGAGATCTCTCATCAAATCCTCTAAGGCTAGCTATGAAAACAGAATTGCAGCAAATAGTAAAGACAACCACAAGGCCTTCTATAAGTATGTAAAGAATCTCCATGGCAATACCCAGATTTGCTCGGAGCTGCTGCACAATGGCAGCTCCTATACTGAGCCAACAGATATTGCCAATATACTGGCCAGCAGATTCAGTGCCAACTTTATTCCTCTCTCCCCCACCAAAGGACCAATCACAATATCAGTAGATTGCCAAGCACCCAGTATTACTGCTGCACAGGTTAAAACAGCACTGTCCAAGGCCAAGAATACAACGTCTATGGGACCCGACAATATCCCTGGGTGTGTTCTACATGAACTACAGAGTGAACTGGCACATCACCTGTGTGCCCTGTTCAGTCACAGCCTCACCTCAGGCTTTGTCCCTACTGAATGGTGCACTGCTACAGTCATCCTTTTCCATAAAGGAGGAGTGACTACAGACCCTGGGAACTATTGCCCCATTAGCCTGACAAGTCTGATATGCAAAGCTATGGAACGTATCACCATGGACTTAATAAACAAAGATATAGGGAACCTCCAAACTCTGGATCCCTCACAGTTTGGTTTTGTGAAGGGTAAATCATGCCCGCACAACCTGGTTGACTTCTTTAAGTCAGTCATCAGAGCTGTTGATGAAGGCAAGGTGGTTCATACAGCCTACCTTGATCTGGCGAAGGCCTTTGATACCATTCCCCACTCAGGAATAATAGAAAAACTCACTAAGCTAGGCATCAACACCTATATCACTAGGTGAGGTGCAAACTGGCTCACAGATAGAACTCACAGTGTGAAAGTAGCTGACTCCAAGTCAGACTGTCAACCAGTCATGAGTGGAGTCTCACAGGGTTAAGTCCTGGGTCCTCTCCTGTTTGGTATCTACTTCTCTGAAGTCCAGGCCAACACGAAGGGACTCAGTCTGAAAACGTTTGCAGACAATTGCAAGTTGGGAGCCATAATTAACTGTCCAAGTGATGTTGACATCCTACAGAAAGGCCTCACTGAGACCAGTGACTGGTGTCAGAACCATGGCCTTAAGTTCAATGCCAAAAAATGTGTTGTCATTCCCTTTGGGAAAAACCCGGTTCCCATAAATTACCACATCGATGGTAGTCCACTGAGCACAGAAGACATTATAAGAGATCTGGGAACACAAGTTGACAACCACCTCTCTTTTGACCACCACATTGCCACTGTGGTCAGAAATTCCTTCTATGTGGCACATCTCATTACTAAGGGTTTTGCATCCAGGAAGAAGGAGGTCATTCTCTCCCTCTACTCTTCCCTCATTAGGCCAGTCATCGAGTACAATGCCCCATTTGGCATGTACCTCACTAGACACCTACAACAACTGGAGAGGCCACAAAAGTACCTCACAAAGAGGATCTTAGGCCTTAAATACCTATCCTATATGGACAGACTCAAAAAACTCCAACTATTCGGTCTGATATCACCTATTTATAGGCGATATCTGCTTGACTTACAAAGCCATGTCTGACCCAGCTTTGTTAGAAATACTACATCTAAAGAAATCCCAATCCCTCCACACTACATGCTCCAGAGACCTCAACCTCATTACCACAATCAACAGAACAAGCTGAAGGGACAAATTCATAACCCAGAGGCTGCCCATACTATGGAACAGACTTCCCATACATGTCAAGCGGAGTGCCTCACTGGCCCTCTTCAACAGAAATCTTGATGAATGGATGAGAAATAGAAAATTCACCCCTGGGACCATGCCAGTGGCTCTACTCGACAGTGGCACTGGGAACTAAGGTCAGGTGGCACAATGCCAGGGTAATCCTATGGGCTAGGCTTGTAAAGGCTCCAGGGCCATTAGCCTAGTACACACCTATGAATCTATTTAAGATATAAGAGAAAAGAAGGTGGTCCGAGGATCAAACTTTGCAGAACTCTCTTATGATTTTTTCCGTTGTGGAACATTTGTCGGGCTGAATAATCGGAAGATGATCAGAAAGATAGCTCTTAAAGTGTTCTGTTATTCTAAGTATTCTGGTTTTGTTTTGCATGCATTATAATAGCAGTATTACTTACCATAGTGGTAACTGTTATGTTTGCTTTCTTTCATGGAATTATTTATTTCCTGGTTCCAATTGTCCAGAGAGAGAGCTTCAGCTGGCATTCTGAAACTTATTTTTCAGTAAAACTGTACCCTCCCACTTGATGTCATGTTAGATAAACAGTGCTAGAATAGAGCTGGAAATGTTGAAGAATGGCAGGCGGTTTTCGAGAATTGCTCTTATTATTTTTTCTGGATTTCAACTGTGACAGGATAGAAACAATGTAAAGACATTCACATTCAGTTTTATAATCTAATCAGTGCTGCATGGGTGTTTTACTATTTCACATGGCACTGTTTTCCAAGCAGATAGTAATAAGAATGGCCAATTATGAAATAGGTTGTATCTGTATGCTGTATTGCCAGTAGCTTCATGCTCATTGCAGTCTGTTTTTAAAAATGGCATGAGCAGTGTGCTTTATTTTGGTGGAAATAGTTACTCATGTATATATTGTTTAGGGCATCTAAGCAAAGATGCAAAGACATAATGTTAGTTCTGCTCTGCAAACCTGTCAACTCTCTATAATATTGCTAAATGTCCCTGAATGGGACATTGCACTATATGCCTGCGCTACAGTTTCATACTACATTTTCTTCAAAAATAAAAAAAGAAATAAAAAATAGTCCACATTGCATGCAGAAGAGTTTAAGCAATGTACTAGGTTTACTTCCTTGCCCAAGAGTAGGTGTGTGTGTGTCTGTGTGTAACAATGTGTGAGGCAACGTTTCTGTGAGCATCATTACAGCTCTCATTGCTAATTTCATATTTATAGCTAATTTTCAAACAGATCTATACCCTTCACTAACTCACTCCCCTACATACCAAAGAAAAACATATTACCAACATAAATACTGCTGCTTCTCAAAAGATTAACAAAAACAATAGTGCAGGACCATGAACCAACAGTGATAACATAGAGACCAGAAAATGAAAGTAAAGCAGTCACCAGTTTAAATACACACACACACATATATATATATATATATATATATATATATATATATATATATATATATATATATATCATCAACAAATGAAATGTATTATTTCCTAGCAAAATCCATACTATTTCTGATTTCCAAAACACTTTTCACTATGGTATGGAAGAGGAAGAGGAGGCCACACAGCCTCATCAGTATTAACATTGCTGTCATCTGAAGTTCTTGCTGAACTCGGGTGAGGGTTAACCTTGAAAGGATTTAGAACTCCAACATCAGATGTTAAGCCAACAACTTAGACATCACTACTGTCAGTAAAGAAAACACCCCGGGCCTCAGAATCGCTTTCTTACAGTGAACTGACACCCTTAGTTGAATCCCTTATGTGACATCAAAGGTCCGAGGGCATTTCACAGAGAATTACATGGAGACAAAGTATTGCACAACAAAACATAATAGAAAAAAGGAGATGAATGATTGTAAATCATGAAATGTTTATGGCAAAACCATAGAAGGAGACATTACAACAATAAAAACAACCATCATGGTAAACATATTGATAAATTAGGTTAAACCATTGTATGATATCTTTAGGGAATCCAGTGTTGAAAATTTATGGAGGCGCAGGTAGTGTTCAATTGGGTCCAAAACCCTTTTAAGGTACAGAAAGGTTGCACCAGTAAGGTTACCTTGCTCCACATTGTTATAGCTATGTTCAGCCCAGATGCAGATATGTCTGAGGCTGCTGTGGAGTCTGTGCTGTCTGTCACAAAGAATGGCATATCTTGTGATGCATTCTAGCATGTGTGTGTAGACATTCTTTTCTAGAATTTTTTTGTTAGAGGACAAAGGTTAGCTGTAGGGTGAAAGTCAGTTCTGTGGTACAGGATGGATGACAGATAACTTCTGTTGGTCTAGATGATATGCCTTTAGTAATTAGTTGTGCTAGGCAGAAGGATTTCCTAATGATTGCAGATGCATGGTGAACAAATGAGTGTTAATTTCCCACAAATGTGCCCATTTATCTGATAATGAGTTCAACCCGGGGTGAGGTTAATATCAATGTAGTACTAAACTACATTTTTTATATTGAGGCATGTTCCTGGCACCAGAAATGAATATAGTTTAGACCCTCGCGCATGATACAGGTATGAGATTAAGGATTATGTCAGCAGCAAGTTTGCATTCATCAGCAAACTTATGAGGCAGAGACCGTTGATTCAGCCTGAACATGTGAGAAGTAGTTTAAAGAGACTGCAGATATTTAGTTACCCTTGAAACATTGTCATATCAAAAATAAAAAACACACAAAACTTAAGATCATAATATTGGTACATTGAGTTTTAAAGTGCTATTCATTTTATTTTTTTTTACTTATTTATTTAAATTTGTTTATTGGGAAAAACACTGATCAAACAATGACAAGTTCAGCCCAGGTTACATCCTAATGCAGCAAATCAAGGTACAGTATACAGATAACAGTGATTTACATTTATGAGTAAGCATAGACAGTCTAACAAACAGTATGTACACATAGAAGATGTAAAAAAAACAAATAAATTTGCAGTTAAATAACTGGAACAGAAAAGGGACAAAAGGGTTAAAGTAGTAGAAATAGAAGTCAGGAAATGTGGGTAGTATTTGCTAGGTTAGAAAAGGTATGATGAAAGAGGGGATTAGATTATGTGTGGTGGGTTTAGAGACGTAATGGTGTGGTACATTGAACAGCAGTTTAGGATGTGAGTTAATCAGGTGGAGAAGGTATGCTGGAGGTAAAGGTACGAAGCAGTTGGAGATATCATTTTGTATGACATGCTCTTTAGATGGACAGTAGACATATGATCATGGATTCCAGGATGCTGCATAAATATGTGTGGTCTCTTCAAATTAGCAAAGCAAAGATTTTTGACCTGAGATTATGCAGCACACAACAGTCAAATCTTTATTTAAAGAAGTGAGATTTGTAAGATACAGTAGTTACCGACAAAGTTCTGTTTTACTGTTTTATAGACTGAAAGGGCTTAAACTTTGAATTAAAGTTCCTGTTTGGTGGCTTTGCATTTGGCAAAAGTTTTCTTTTTGTGGAACATTAACACAAGACATTTTTTTGCAGCTTCTGCCTATGGTGATCATTTAACTAAAGAGGCCTATTAATTTGATGTATGGCATCCAGCAGAGAGTGACAATGTTGAGTCAGGGAAGGTGTACTATAGTGGCAAGTTCAAATCCCAGTCTTACCCAGAATGGAGTTGATAATAACATGTGACTAAGGGAACAGTGAACAACAGAGTAAAAGAAGAAGCATACATGACTGGATTCTAGAGGGAAGGACATTTTGTGGTTCATATGAGAAGGAACTACTTGTTTTAGAGGATACAGGTGAATAAAAGTATTGTATCAAGATGTAATGGCCTAATTTTCAACTAAAGAGGTTCAGGCATAGACAGAACAGAGGAAGACTGAGGAAGGATTGCTCAGATTACCAAATGTATTTGTGCATATCTGGAATACCATTCACCATCGCAAGTCTCTCTAGGCAATATTCAGTCACTCCCAACTTTATAACAGATGTTGTACTTTTTCCACTACAGGCAGAGATATGTGGAGGTGATTTATTTAGTTAAATGGATAATCTGCTGGGTGACAAAAAGTTAATAGAAAAATGGTAACCCAAACTTCTTTTGTAAGGGTTTTTGCAATGCACACTGACTGCACTACATTAATGTTGACAGTATCTCTATTCAATTGCCACAAAAACAATCAAAACAGGTAAGAAACAGCTCTGTGCCTGTTTGCAGAATACATTGCTAGTTGACAGAGGGACAGCTGATACAAAATGTATCCAATTCTCCTGCTCTTCTGTTGTGCCCAAGCCACACTGTGAACATACATTTCAGCAGAACATAATGTCAGCTCTTAGTATTTACATGCAAATGTCTTACCTGAAAATTCCTAACCAGAATCTCCCTCAGAAAAGTTAGTTGTATAACCACAGCAAATCTATTACTGTGAGTCACATTTCTCAGAGCTGTTAACATTTCATAGTGAAATACATGAATTTACGGGGACAGTTCATGCCATTAACCAGTGTAAATGAGAGTTCGTGGACTTTGGTTTGAAAAGTAAGTCTCACTGATGTATTGCCGTGTGGTATTATGGTTTTCTGTCACAATATTGGTGTCTGCAACATTTAGAGGAGATTGGAAATATCTTTATTTTAAAATATAAATATCACATCATTTACAGTGTTTCAGTTTTTTAATAACGCTGTCCAAATTTGGAAAGCCCCAAGAAACAGTGTCATCCTATTCATGTACAATGTCTTTTCCAAGAATGATGTCTGCATTTGCTACATCTGCTTCACTGCCTGAGAAATTTGTTGTTTCATGTGCTCTCTGTAGTCATGTCTCATTGCCTTTCTATTCCACTAAAACCGCCTATCTAGTCCTGGTCATATGAGCAATGTACTGAAATGCTACAGCTGCTACCATTATATCTTCTAATAAAGAAGAATAATCACCACAGCTATACATTTATAGTTACTTCTGTTAATACTCTTATGGCTACTGCTAATTAATGCTGTTTGGGTTTCTTTTACCTCTGCTGCACAGCTAATACTGCTGATACTTCCACTAGTGCTACTGCTTTGTCTTTTATTACTGAAATTACTAATGATTCTGTTTTCTACTGCTGCTCCTGCATCATTTAATACCATTTCTGTGACCAGAAACTCTCTTGCTTTGATTATTACTGCTGTTGTTACTACTGCCCTTGTTGCACCATCTAGCACTCCTGCAACTACCATTATTACTGCTGCTATTACTGCTGCTATTACTGCTTTTGATTCAATTTCTGTTATTGCACCAGCTAGTACTGCTGTTAGTACCGCTAGTGCTACTTATGGTGTTACTCCATCTGTTACTACTGCTCTGCTAATGTACTACTAGCAGCATTGCAACTACAGACAAAGCATTGCTAGATAGCCTTGCAGCTACTGATTGTACTGCCTATGTTGTTATTACCATTTCTGTTACTGCTGCTTCTATTTCTACTGCTATTGTACCAGTTAGTATTAATACTACCACGGATATTACCAAGGATGTGTTTTTTGCTATTCATTGGCAAATAGGATGTGGCAAGTATCATACAGCAAATGGCAGTTGAAATTCTAGGTTACAGTCTGGGTGCTCTACAGGGCTCTGTCCTAGGCCCACATTTCTTTAGGTTGTATCTTTCAGATCTTTTTCCATCTGAGGTATTCTGTAATTTATATGCAGATGACTCGAAAATGGGTAAACTGATTACATCTGTTACAGACAGGGCATGTCTGTAAAAGAACTTGACTAAACTGACCATCTCGGCAAAGGAGAATAATCATCATCATCTTCCTTTGGCTGTTCCCATTAGGGGTCGCCACAGCGGATCATCTGCTTCCATTTCTTCCTGTCCTCTGCATCTTGCTCTGTCACACCAACCACCTGCATATCCTCTCTCACCACATCCACAAACCTTATCTTAGGCCTTCCTCTTTTCCTGTTACCTGGCAGCTTCATCCTTAGCATCTTTTTCCCAATATACCCAGCATCCCTCCTCAGCACATGTCCAAACCAATGTAATCTTGCCTCCCTGGCTTTGTCTCCAAACCTTCCAACCTGGGCTGACCCTCTAATATAATGATTCCTAATCCTGTCCACCCTCGTCACACCCAGTGCAAATCTTAACATCTTTAATTCTGCCACATCCAGCTCTAACTCCTGCCTTTTTGTCAATGCCACTGTCTCCAACCCATATAACATTGCTGGTCTCACTACCCTCTTGTAGACCTTCCCTTTTACTCTTACTGGAACTTGTCTGTCACAAATCACTCCTGACACTACTCCACCCACTCCATCCTGCCTGTACTCTCTTCTTCACCTCTCTTCCACACTCACCATTACTCTGAACTATCGGTCCCAAGTATTTAAACTCATCCACCTTCTCCACCTCTACTCCCTGCATCCTCACCATTCCTCTATCCTCCCTCTCATTCACACACATATATTCTGTCTTAGTCCTGCTGACCTTCATTCCTCTTCTCTCTAGAGCATATCTCCATCTCTCCAGGGTCTCATCCACCTGTTCCCTACTCTCACTACAGATCACAATGTCATCTGCAAACATCATAGTCCACGGGGACTCCTGTCTGATCTCATCTGTCAACCTGTCCATCACCATTGCAAATAAGAAAGGGCTCAGAGCTGATCCTTGATGTAATCCCACCTCCACCTTAAACGCATCCATCACTCCCACCGCAGACCTCACCACTGTCACACTACCCTCATACATATCCTGTACCACTTTTACATACTTCTCTGAGACTCCAGACTTCCTCATACAATACCACAACTCCTCTCTAGGCACCCTGTCATATGCTTTCTCTAAGTCTACAAAAACACAATGCAACTCCTTCTGACCTTCTCTGTACTTCTCCATCAACACTCTCAGAGCAAATGTTGCATCTGTAGTGCTCTTTCCCGGCATGAAACCATAATGCTGATCACTAATCATCACGTCCCTTCTTAACCTAGCTTCCACTACTCATTCCTATAACTTCATGCTGTGGCTGATCAATTTAATCCCTCTGTAGTTACTACAGCTCTGCACATCACCCTTATTCTTAAAAATAAATACCAAAACACTTTTTCTCCATTCCTCAGGCATTCTCTCACTTTCCAAGATTTCATTAAACAATCTGGTTAGAAACACCACTGCCATTTCACCTAAACACCTCCATGCTTCCACAGGTATGTCATCTGAACCAACAGCCTTTCCATTCTTCAACCTCTTCATAGCTATCCTTTTTCCTCCTTGCTAATCCATTGCACTTCATGAGTCACTATCCCCACATCATCCAACCTTCTCTCCCTCTCATTCTCTTCATTCATCAACCCCCTCAAAGTACTCTTTCCATCTGCTCAACACACTCTCCTCACTTGTGAGTATGTTTCCCTCATTATCCTTTATCACCTTTACCTGCTGCACATCTTTCCTAGCTCGGTCTCTCTGTCTAGCCAATCGGTACTGGTCCTTTTCTCCCTCCTTAGTCTCCAACCTTTCATACAACTCTTCATATGCCTTATCCTTAGCCTTTGCCACCTCTCTCTTTGCCATGCACCTCATCTCCTTATACTCCTGTCTACTTTCGTCATCTCTCTGAGAATCCCACTTCTTATTTGCCAACCTCTTTCTCTGTATACTCTCCTGTACTTCCTCATTCCACCACCATGTCTCCTTGTCATCCTTCCTCTGTCCAGATGTCATACCAAGCACCTTTCTAGCAGTCTCCCTTACTAGCTCTGCTGTAGTTATCCAGCTATTTGGTAACTCTTCACTGCCACACAGTGCCTGTCTTAACTCTTCCCTGAACTCCACCTCACAATTACCCTTTTTCAATTTCCACCATTTGATCCTTGGTGCTGTCCTCACACTCCTCCTCCTCTTCTTGATCACCAACGTCATCCTACAAACCAGCATCCTATGCTGCCTAACTACACTTTGCCCAGTCACCACTTTACAGTCTCCAGTCTCCTTCAAACTGGCCCTCCTACATAAGATATAATCCAGCTGTGTGCATCTTCCTCCACTCTTGTATGTCATCCTGTGCTCCTCTCTCTTGTTAAAATACGTATTCACCACAGCCATGTCCATCCTTTTCGCAAAATCCACTACCATCTGACCTTTTGCATTCCTTTGCTTAACACCATACCTTCCCATCACTTCCTCATCCCCTCTGCTCCCTTCACCAACATGCCCATTGAAATCTGCTCCAATCACCACTCTCTCACCCTTGGGTACATCATCACCACTTCATCCAACTCACTCCAAAATTTTTCTTTTTCATCCATCGCACACCCAACTTGTGGAGCATATGCACTAACAACATTCATCATTACACCATCAATTTCCAGCTTCATAAACATCACTCTATCTTACACTCTTTTCACCTCCAAAACACTCTTAGCATACTGTTCCTTCAGGATAACTCCTAGGCCATTTCTCCTCCCATCCACACCATGATAAAACAATTTTAACCCACCTCCGATACACCTAGCCTTACTCCCCTTCCATATGGTCTCTTGCACACACAATATAACAACCTTCCTTCTGTCCATCATATCGGCTAGCTCTCTCCCTATACCAGTCATACTGCCAACATTCAAAGTTCCGACCCTAACTACCACAGTCCTAGCCTTTCTCCTCTCTTCCAGCCTTCGGCCATGCCTTCCCCCTCTTCTTCTCTTTCATCTAACAGTAACCCAATTTCCGCCAGCACCCTGTTGGCTAACAGTACTGATGGTGGTCGTTGTTAACCTGAGCCTCGACCAATCCAGTATGTAAATATTTACTGCTGTTCACATGAATAATTTGGCAAAGAGTTGGGCAAAGGAGAATAATATGTTGATAAATTCATTGCAAACTATCATATGAGGTTTGGGAGAAATAGATTGTAGAGTGAATATTTAATACAACACACAGTGATTGAAACTGTGGATTCATTGAAGGACAAGGGTATATGGGTAGATCCAACTTTGAGTTTTTCTGATAATATCAAAGGATTGGCCTTTGATAGTTATAAAACTATAGGCTTTATAAAAATATACAAAGTCTGGGAAACCAGGGATGATGCAATCATTGTTTGTAAGTTGCATTAGAGTATGGAATAGTAATATGAAATCATCATAAGAAAAGTAGCAAGAGTAAACTGGAAATAGTAGAATATACCAACGGCATCCATAGATATAAAAGTTTTAAGTTATTCTGAATGGTTAAAATAATAGACATTTAGGAGTAGACCTTATGCAGGTTTATAAAGTATTTAAAGATGACTATCTCTTGGAATGCTTGGTGTTATCAAACAGTAGTAGAAAAGCATCAGACAACCTGTGAAGCAGACTGTAAATGAATGAGAGATGTTCTAATTGGTTCTCTGAAAGGTTAGCTGATGCTTGGAATAGACTATCAAATTATAGTAAAGCAAGCACTAGTTTAGACATATTAAGAACAGATTAGTCACTTATTTTGGGGATGATGGGATCAGAATTTTTGATTTTTTTCGGTCTCTCAGGACTCAGCAATTTGAGTCTCAAGATTTAAATAGGGAAGCTCTAAAACCCTATGATCAATGTACATCAAAGGTGGTAGATCTTGACATAAAGTAACAATCATAACCTAAGAAACACAAACAATACCCAGTATATTCCATTCACTGGTAGGTTTATTTACAGTCTGCAGCAGTTCTTGTTTTTGTACATAAGTTAGAAATAATTTCCTTAAATGGTGTAGAATCAATAATATTCCAGCCTGTCTGGTAAATTCAAATCCACACCTACTATTAGTTTTCCTTCCTGTGTTTCATACAAGAAATGTATGATTCTTCTAGGTCATCAGCACTTGACTTTGATGGTCTATACACTTCAACAATTGTAATCTGTTTCAAGCTTGACTTTGTTGTTGCAGTTGTGAAATTAACACTGATGGTGTTATCATCAAAGATATAAGAAGCAAAGGTCCAATAATCTTTAATCCCTATCATAACACAGCCACCAGACTTTTTGTTAGAATGTCTATTTGAGTAAAACATTTATATAGTATGATATAACTGTTTTTCATAGGTTCATAGGTTGGAACTAGGCTATCTGCCCTAGGGCCTATACAAGCCTAGCCATAACAATTCCCTGGCTATTTCTTCTTACAGAATTTACTTCCCTGGGCCCCTGTCTAGCAGGGCGACTGACGTGATCCCCGGGTTGAATTTCCTATCTCCTATCCAATCATCAAGGTTCCTTTTGAAGAGAGCCAAAGAGGCGCTCTGTTTGACATGTATGGGCAGTCTATTCCAGAGTCTGGGGAGTCTCTGGGTTAGGAACCTATCCCTCCAGCATGTTTTGTTCATTGTGATGACAAGGTTTAGATCCCTGGAGAGTGTGTCTCTGAGGGATTGGGATTTATTTAAGTGTAGCATGTCCAGCAGCTCTGGGTTTAACATGGCCTTGTATGTTAAGCAAAGATTGCCTCTGAGTAGACAATATGCGACAGAGTATAAGTGGAGTTTTTTTTAGATGGTCAGTATAGGGCATCTGCTTTAGGCCTGTGACTCTTTTAGTGAGGTATTTCTGTGGCCTTTCCAGTTGTTGCTGATGTTTTGAGAGGTAAATATCAAACGGGGCGTTGTAATCTATAATGGGTCTAATGAGGGATGAGTAGAGTGGGACAATGACCTCCTTTTTTTCTGGATGAAAAGCCCTTAGTGATGAAGTGTGCCACATAGAAGGATTTTCTGACTGTTGTGGCAATGTGGTTATCGAAGGTGAGACCACTGTCCACCTGTGTCCCTAAGTCTCTTATCACTGCCACCTATGTGGTAATTCACGGGTACATGTTTTTTCCCAAAGGGGATAACTATACATTTCTTGACATTGAGCTTGAGCCCATGGATCTGGCACCAGGCATCTGTTTCTGTAAGGCCTTTTTAGAGAATATCCACATCATTTGGGGATTCAATAATGGCTCCCAGTTTGCAGTCATCTGCAAACTTTGTTAGCCAGAGTCCCTAAGTGTTGACCTGTACTTCAGAGAAGTAGATGCCAAACAAGAGCGGTCCCAGGACTGAACCCTGAGCTACTCCACTTGTCACTTGTCTGGAGCTGGATTTGGAGTCCCAGTTGATGTCCATTATCATTAAGGTCACTGCAAAAATATCCCAAACAACAAACTAAATAGTTTTTTCAGTGACCTTTTCACTCATTGTTTTAGTTTGTTGTTTGGGATATTTTTGCAGTGACCCTAATGATAATGGACATCAGCTGGGTATAACAGCCCTGTGTTTCTAATGCTTAATCAAACACTCTCCTTGTGCTGTGCCGATAAGGTTAGAACAAGGCTGAAATATGCATATCCGAAGCTAGTGAGGTTTGACTGTATTGGCCTGAAATTGTCCATTAAAACGATGAAACAAGTCATGGGCATTCAGAATTGCCAATTAGATGAAACACCTGATGTTCATAAGGATCATTTGCATATATCCCATGTGCCTCTGATACAAGAGGTTTGGGAGGTCACTTATTGGAAGTTCTAGCTTTGCTGGAGTTTCTATTTTGTTTTTACTGATTGGTTTTTCAGTGACTTTCTCACTCATTGTTTCAATCTGTAGGACTTGGAATAACACAAATTCTGATGGGAAGAAAACATAGAGTTACACTACCCATATTCTTTATTAGCTCCTAAAAATCAGACAAACTGGAAGAGTAGCTATGGTGGGTGAAAGGGGCAGCCCCCCCAGGTGCAATGTGTTAAGGAGTGCTGCATTTATTAGAAAACCTTTTTTGCTAATGTATCTGAGATTCATTAGCGTACCGGAGTTCCGCTGTAGTGACGCCTAACCGGGAAAAGCCGAAAGACTTCTTATTTAATCTGAGATACATTGATTTGTTGAAAGTCAGTGCAAACAGAAATTCTGTTATGACAGATTATAGGTTCATAGGTAGGTACTAGGCTATCGGCACTGGGGCCTATACAAGCCCAGCCAAAAAGGTACCCTGGCTTTTGCACCCAAGAAAATTATTTTTCTGTGCCACTGTCGAGCAGAGCCACAGAGGTGATCCACGGGGTGAATTTCCTATTTCCCATCCAATCATCAAGATTTTTCTTGAAGAGTGCTAATGAGGAGCTTTGTTTGATATAGATAGGTAGTTTATTCCAGAGTATGGGAAGTCCCTGGGACAGGAATCTATCCCTCCGGCATGTTCTGTTTAATGTGGTGACAAGGTTTAGGTCCCTAGAGCATGTAGCTCAGAGGGATTGGGATTTCTTTAAGTGGAGCATGTCCAACAGCTCTGGGTTTGACATAGGTTTATATGTTAGGCAGAGATCACCTCTGAGTAGGCGATATGCGACGGAGTAAAGCTGGAGTTGTTTGAGACGGTCTGCATAGGGCATCTGTTTGAGGCAGGTAATCTTCTTTGTGAGGTATTTCTGCAGCCTTTCCAGTTGTTGTAGATGGCATTGTACTCTATAATGGGTCTAATGAGTGATGAGTAGAGGGGAACAATGACCTCTTTTTTTCTGGATGAGAAACCTTTTGTGATAAGGTGTGCCACATAGAAGGATTTCCTGACTACTGTGGCAATGTGATTATCAAAGGAGAGACTACTGTCCACCTGTGTCCCAAGGTCTCTTATGACACTTTCAGTGTTAAGTATACTACTGCCTATGTTGTAGTTCATGGGTACAGAGTTTTTACCAAAGGGGATGACAATGCACTTTTTGGCATAGAGCTTGAGACCATGGCTTTGACACCAGGCATCTGTCTCAGTGAGGCCCTTTTGTAAGATGTCCACATCATTAGGAGTTTCGATTATGGCTCCTAGTTTGCAGTCATCTGCGAACTTCGTTAGCCAAAGACCTTCTGTGGTAGCCTGTACTTCAGAGAAGTAGATACCAAACAGGAGAGGACCCAGGACTGAACCCTGTGGTACTCCACTTGTCACTGGTCTGAAGTCAGATTTGGAGTCTGCTACTTTCACAGTGTGGGTTCTGTCAGTGAGCCAGATGGCAACCCATCTTGTGACATAGGGATTTATGCCTAGTTTAGTGAGTTTATTTATAATTCCAGATTGGGGGATGGTGTCAAAAGCCTTGGCAAGATCTAGATAGGCTGTGTGAACCACTTTACCCTTGTCTACGGCTTTGGTGACTGCTTCAAAGAAGTCTATCAGGTTTAGGAGACATGATCTGCCTTTTACAAACCCGAACTGGGTGGGATCCAGAGTTTGGATATTACCAATATCTTTGTTTATAAGTTCCATGATGAAACATTCCATGGCCTTGCAGACCAGGCTCATCAGGCTAATGGGGCGGTAGTTCCTGGCATCTGTGGTGGCTCCCCCCTTGTGGAGTGGGATAACCATTGCTGTGCACCATTCAGCAGGCACAAAGCCTGAGGTGAGGCTATGATTGAACATGGTACTTAGGTGGGGTGCCAGTTCGTTCTGTAGTTCATGTAGAACGCAGCCTGGGATGTTGTCTGGTCCCATGGATGCTGTGTTCTTGGCTTTGGAGAGTGTGTTTTTTACCTGTGCAGCTGTGATTGCATTGCATTCTTCCGGTATAGAGATGGGCTCTTTAGGGGGTAAGAGGGGGGTAAAGTTAGCACTGAACCTATCTGCCAGGATGTTGGCAATATCAGTTGAGTCTGTATATTTAGTGCCATTGTGCTGTAACTCAAAGCAGATCTGAGTGTTGCCATTGAGATTCTTCATATAGCTATAGAATGTTTTGTGGTTGTCTTTAGAATCAGTGGCAATTTTGTTTTCATAACTAGCTTTGGAGGATTTTATCAGGGATCGCAGCTTCTTACTGAGGCTGACCAGGGAGCTCCTCCACTCATGGGATTTTACTCTCTTTTGCAAGAGTTTCTTCCTTCTGTTGTACAGTTTGTTTATGGCAGGGGACCACCAGATTGGCTTCCTTTTTTGAAGGATAGTGTCTTGGTTCTGTTTGGGATAGCACTATCCAAGCACTCATGTAAGTGCATATAAAGTGCAATTGTGTAGGATTCAGTAGTTGTAACTGTATTGTCCATCTGCATGGGTGTCATGAAGTTCACCACCTCTGTCTTAAGAAGCATGAAGTTGGCTTTGGAGAAATTTTTTACCATGGTTTCCTTAATGGGAGGGTGGAGGTAGGATGTGGATATCTAGGGTAATTAGCTTATGGTCGGAGAGGACCAATGAGGCATTGACTTCAGGTGTGGAACACCGGTCACTCATATTGGTAATGACTAGATCCAGGATATTGTTGCCCCTGGTGGGGGTGTGGATAAGTTGATCCAGGGCATTGGAGTTTATGAATTCCAAAAAGCGTTGAGTGAAGGAGTTGGTACATGAGTAGTTTTCCCAGTTAATGGTGGGGTAGTTGAAATCGCCCATTATTAGGGTGTTTGGTTGAACCCTAATATTTTCCAGTACATCAAGAAAAGAGGAGTGGGAATCCTGGGGCATGGTGGGTGATCTGTAGCAAGCTACAATTTGGATTGCAGTTTTGCCCAGAGTTAGTTGCACTTGGATAACATCGGCTGCATTATGCTGAGCAACTAGCCTGGAGGTGTGGATATCCTTAATGAATATGGACACACCTCCGGTTTTCCGGTCCAGGTTACATAGCTGAAAAGTGTGGTATGAGTTATAGCCTGGTAGTGCAGGGGTGCACTCTGGAGCCTGGAACCAGGTCTCAGTCACTGCACAGATATCGATGTTCTCCATTTTAAGGAGTGCCTCAAGTGAATGCATTTTGAGATTTAGACTTCTAGTATTGAGTAGCATCACCCTCAGTTTTTGCTTGCCTGTTCCTGTTATGGTGGTAAATTTGTCATTTGAACTTTGCCTAAAAAAGGCACTATAGGGGCGGCAAGAACCTTAGCCAGTATCCGGAATCCCAGGGGTGACAGGTGCAGGCCATCTCTGGCAAAGCATCGTGGTCTGTCGACCATGTCATCCCAGGCAGACAGATACTGGATCCCTTTAGAATGGCACCAGAAGCTTAGCCAATTGCTGAAGTCAATCATTTTGTCCTTGTACTGCAGCATCATTCTGGGTGATGGCAGAATGCTACTCAGGGCTAGGGTCATACCTACCTGGGCTACAAGATCGAAGAGCTCTTCCATGTCTCTTTTCATGTAGTCCAGGGAGGTAAGTCTCAGGTCATTCACACCAACATGGACAATGACAGAGTCATATTTGTACTTGTTGTGGAGTGACCTGAGTGCGTGGGTTATGTGGTGGATCCTGGCACCCGACAGGCAGCTGACAGGAACCTTCTCCTTGTTTAGCCTGGTGAGTAGGACATCAGTGTGCCTGACTATAGAGTCGCCTATGACTAGTGTGTTGGGTACTTTGTTTTGCCTTATTGGCTGTGGTTGAGTGGCACACTGAGTCTGTGGGCTATGTGTCATTTTGGGTTGTGTTGAGGGGTGGAGGTTACTTGCATTTCTGCTTTCGAGGTCTCTGTTGCTTGAGCAGATTATTATTGAGAGCCTCTGCAAATGTTTTTGTGTTTCTATGTGGATTTTGGTGGTGTAGATTTAGTGAGACTATGTGATGAGTGTGGTGTGGTGCAAGTGTTTACCTTCTCCTCTTGACTGTCAAGTTTAGTCTTGATTGGAGAGAGCTTTACCTCTAGTTTGGCTAGATAAGTGCATCTCTCACAGGTTGTAGTGTTGGGTGGTAGGAGGAGAGGGTTGTCTGTGTACATGAGGCAATTTCTGCATTGCCCCAAGATGCCCAGATTCATCAGATAGACAGGAGAGAACACTGGGAGCTGACCCTTGGACAAGCCTGAATTGAAAACTATTTTCCTCTAGATAAGTGAGGAAAGTGAGTGCAAGAGCTGTTTTTCTCTAAGCAAGTGAGGAAAGTAAGTACCAAACCTGTTTTCCTCTAGGTAATGAGGAAGGTTGAGTACTGTAGTAATTAGTAGGTTATTTAGCGCTTACAAGTTCTGAACAAGTGCTGATCACGAATAAACAAATTCAAGTGCTAAAACTAAGAATCTGTATTTGGACTAAACTAGTTACAGGAAAGGGGGGAAACAAGTGCAAATGTGGGCTTTTAAATCAGAAAGATGAGAGAGATGGAAAAACTGCCGAAACGGCCAATAACTACAATTTCTAGGCCAGAACCACTCCTTATGTGGTAGATAGGTTACCTAGTGCTTACCACTCCCACTGATAAGCCAGAAGGCTTCCCTCCAACACAGAAAGCTTGGGGGAGCTCAGAAGCTTACATACAGTCCTGGATACAGCAAATCTGAATCTGGACTACACTAGTTACAGGGAAGGATTTTTTTTTTTGATTCATGAAGAACCTCTCAGAACTGCAAAAAGAGAACAGACTGAGAATGAGTTTCACTTCTGCAATTAAAGCACAAGAAAAGTAATTGACTTGCAGCAACGACATACCAAATGGAGCAACCAAGATCATATGATATACAGGGCCCAGAAGTACAGATATACAGGAGGGATCAAAAGCATTTCATTAAGCAGACACTTAAAAGAAGCTCATTGTTCATATATCTGAATTTTCACTTACTATCCAAAGATTCAGATCTAGATGAAATACTATCATCTTCTCGAAGCGGAAAGGCTTCCCAAAGATGCTCAATGCCAGATTGGAGAACGTAAGGGAGTTATTCAGGTTGATGTTGTCGTTATTATGGAGCCATAATAAGCTGCTACTCAGAACAGTTTCCCAGTGAAAGTTTGACCCAATTCATATCATTTTTAAAAGTAAGGAAGACCAGTCAAGAAACAAATACGGAACACTGACGGCACACAGTGTAAATGGATGCTGAGATTGTTAAAAGCATTCAATGCTAAAGAGTCAGCATTCTGCTGTTATCTTCCTTATTTTATATGTACATGTAAAAACTGCTTTGATCTTAATGTAATACTTTGTTTCCAAATTTGTGTCATAATAAAGCTTTTCTCACTGGGCTTTAACGGAAAACGAGCCACAACCTGGTGAACATCTTAGTCACCAAAACATAAATACTTAAAAATATAAATAAATAGACTTTTTGGACAGTGTGTAATAAAAGAAAATTCTTGAAAATTTAGTGCTTATAGTATACTGCATGACATACATAGGGTAGATATAGCTATTTGCAGCTATAGTATTTATAAATAAAATGCAAAGATCTATTGAATTTTTTTAAACTAAGGGCAATGTAGCATATATCGATATTTATATGTATGTGTATATATATATATATATATATATATATATATATATATATATATACACACACACATATATATATATATATATATATATATATATATATATATATATACTTCCCAGCACAGTGGATTAGTATTGAGGTTTACTGTGCTAAGGGTATAGAGTTCAATTCAATTCTAGTGCCTTTAAGGCGCACTAATTAGTATTATTAAGGGGGGGGTTGACATAATGGTTAAAGTCTTTACCATATAGATGCAAAATATAGGGTATTATTCTGACCTCTGGTTACTGGCTTATAATGGTTTGCAGACTATAGCCTAGTATTTACCTATGAATTTGTGAATATTTATCCATCTATCTATTCTGTATATGTGTGTGTGTGTATATATATATATATATATATATATATATATATATGGATTCACTTATTCACTTTATATCCTCAAAATACTGAAATATCAAAATTCAGTATTTCAAAGCTATAAAGTCGAAATTTTAAAACCATGAAAACTCAGAACCACGAAATTCAAAATCTCGCACACCAGAGATTTTGAATTTTGCGCTTCTACCATCCTCCCCACACATAAACATAAGCTCTATACTACATAAAAGCAGGGGGGCAAGACCCATACCTTGAATTAGTTGAAGGATGTTTACCTGACTAACTTAAGGTTGAACACTTAATGTGCAGGAATCCAATCATCGAATAAAGAAAGATCGAAACCAAACTGCGGGTCGACCTTAACAAATGCGACCTTACAACTGTAGACCTTGTGACAAGCACTATAACGTAAGTACGGTCAAAATGTCAACCAGGAAATACACCGATTCATTGTACAACCCAAAGCTGTGGTACATACTACGGATAACAGCATAACAAGTCCTCTGTGAAGGAGTCTCTCACATACCCCCACCAACTATGGAAATGGCAAGGTATGTGTTGTAAACAGTAGTACGAAAGGATACCTAGAACATATTAGTAGGTATACCAGACTGACATGAGTTTAAATATATTTTCTTATAGCACCAGTTCAGCTGTGAATGAAGATACAGGATTTGTTGACATTGTGTGATTCGACTTTACTATATAGATGTTAACAGTTTACAATCACATAGTCGATCGCACTGTGTGTGATCAACGTATGTGCGTAAATCAGGTAGCAGATCCATTAGTGCAAGTACTATATTGTTGAACCTTACAATAGCAAACAGCCGCTATAGCAAGGTTTGACAGTGTAGTGCAGATCGCTCTATATTGGGGAGTGGGAAATGTATCCTTTCCTCAGTGTTGTGCGATCTCGGAGTTTGCATATATATATATATATATATATATATATATATATATATATAGATATATATATATATATATATATATATATATATATATATATATATATATATATATATATATATATATGTAGCGGGGTGTGGGAGGCACAGGGGGGGCTTGTCCCCCCTGAAAAACTTGTTAAAATATGATTAGCGGCTAAGAGAATTTCAGTGAAGTTGAAATGTTTGACATTCGACTTCACTGAAGTGCTCACTTCAGCATTTACTGTGGTCAGTGTTGTGATTTCCGAACATTTTCTTCGGATATATGCACTTTTGGCCACAGTAGTGTGGAACATGTGATAATAAACCGATGTTAACTGCATCAACATAACTCCAAATTGACCTTTCACACCAATTCCATATATATATATATATATATATAGAGAGAGAGAGAGAGAGAATGAAGATAGTGCTAATGATACTGTTTCTGTGCCCTCATATCACATATGAGATTTATCATTAGTTAGTTGCATGTGACTTCTCCATTTTATGCAGTTCAGGAACCCGCACCACTGATGAAATTGGTAAAGCCTTGACTACGCCCAGGTAACACAAGCTTGATTAATGGCACAGGTGACTGATGGAGCTGGCTGGGAGGATGGTTGTACCCAACTTGTGTGTGAGGACTATGGTGGTATAGGCAGTTAATCAATGAGGCTGGTGGAGGCCAGTGTTGGGAATAATTGCTAGACTGGGATGAGTCGAATGGTCGAGAAGGCAGAGCTGCTTTAGGGCTCAAGGCAGACATGTCCTCATGGACCACACCTCATTATCCACCCAACCGACATTACTAGTGACAGCATTCTTGGGGCTTGAGGCCTAAAGAATAGTGTGATAGTTCCTCACTTGGCCCTGTCTTACTAACAGCACCTGTCCTTATGAGTTGTCTGTCTCCCTTAGTACCTGTACTTGGGGATTGGGGACCCCATGTGTAAAGGCTGACCAAGAAGGGAGGACCTGTTAGCAATGGTCACACTGGAAGACCACAAGGGTCTCAGGGTCTAACAGGAGGGATAATAAATAAGAAGGCAGTGGCAGATCCTGTGGTTAGTGGTAGGCCCAGTTCAGTAGAAGCTTTTGTTGAATGCATTTCATGCCTGAAGCCTTTTCACTTCCTATGTATGTACATAATTACATATACTGTAACTTCTTTTACTTCCTTTTCCTGCATTTACTTTAACTCACGTTCAACCCGCTCTTGCTTTTTTATATATTTAAAACCATAATTTACAGAGAAATAAGTCACAGTTCCATGTGTCTACTGCAGTCTCTTCAGATTAAATGCATTTACTTGAAGCAGCATTACTTGTTTACCTGGACATGTAGTTCACAGGCTCAGTTTCAGCTTTCATTGTTGAAATGTCAATAACTGGTTCCCTTGACATTTGAAAAGCATACAAAGGACAACATTCTTCTCAATGTTTCCTTTCTTTGTTATCTAACTTTGTATTATTTCTTTTTATGCAATAAGCAGAACACATGGGTGTGATACCTTTCAGCAACAGCTGATAAAATACCATGTGAAAGAAGGACTGCTCTCAAACTCCTTTCAACTCCAGCATGGCAGTTCTGCCAAGGAAATGTAATATACTGTTAAAAGGAAACTAGGAAAACTACAGACTTTTTGTATCTGCAAACTCCTTGGTCTAACATGACTTATCTAGGGTAAGAGAATGATATATCCTTTCATTTCTCATCATCTAAGTACTTTAGCATGAACTGCAAACACCACAGGCTATCTCGTGCAGCTGCAGTGTATGCTTTTTATAGCACATTGAATTTTTATTTTAAACAACGTTGTTTATTAAATATATATGCTTAATTTCGGTTGCTCACTTGACTTTCTTGCAACATAGATGAAAGTTGTTAATTTTCATTTATCTACTCACATCTTTAAAGAGGGAGTAAATAAAAATACCTGTAACCAGTGATGGAATCTCATGAGCGTAACAAGGACAAATTAATGCTAACAAGAAGCGGGTGTTGGAAAGACACACTGCAGGAAACAGCATGTACATTGTTAACCAGCTCAATCATTCATGTGCTTATACTGTGAAGCCCACTTTGGTAGGGGAAATGTGTCATACCAAGTCTCTATTTCATTTCCAAATGTTAGAGTAAGTATTGCAATAAGCTCCCACATAGTAAGCAACTAAGCATTGCTTCTTCTGGTGTTTGCTTTGAAATGCCCTATATCACCTATTGAGTCTCTAAATTAATTGTTTGAAGCCTTTTTTATGGCCTGTGACAGAAACATGAACATCCATTAAGAACTCAAGAGATATTATATTGGCAACAGCATTTTTAACATCTAGCTAGCCTGATTCTGTGGCTCAGGAGGATGAACCCCTCACTGTGACCCAGGTGACCAGGGTTTGATTAGTGGTCCTGGCTCTGGGGGAGCCTGGCAATGATGGGAAACAGTGAAGGGTTGTGGTCTGCTCACCTCTCTTGTGAGGTGGGCAGAGTTTACATGTACCTGGAGGCATACAAAGTGGAGTGATTTCCCTTCTGGAGATTAGGAAAAAAACTGCCAAGTGCTTTGGGGGAGACATAAGGCTGCTTGGAGGGAACACCCCTTGTGTAAGTGAAGGGGCGACCTCTGCAATCAACCCATTGCACTTTCATTTTCTGGTGCATTGTGGGGGGAGTGTAGAGAGTAGGACTTAGCAGCAAAAATCTTAAACCACTTCAATGGCTGTCTAAATGATAAGCCCTCTTGGTCAACCCTTCTACTGGCATTCCTGATCGACCCTTGGCCTAGTGATGAGGAACGAATGAGACAACTGACTGGGAGGGGGCTGACGATCAACAGACAGTGGAGTCATAAGGTGAAAAAAGGTCAGACTTAAATCTGCAAATATGATTCTCTTGGTCTTTCTAGCAGTTTGACACAGGGGCTTAAAATAATGGCTGATATGTCTATACTCTTTAGCAGTCCAATGGTCCTGTTTTTTTTTATTCCAACAACCTCCATTGGCTTACTGTGTGATCCTCTGCTGAGTCTAAAATGGGTCCATGTGGATCGGTGGTCTACCACAGCTAACAAATATATTTTTTAACTGCCACATAAATTTTTAAGTCTTTGATATGGGACACTGTGCTTGGAAACATCATGTGTGATTTGTCTTCAATAGGAATGGTACAATGTACCACCAATCACAGTCGGCTAATTCTTTCCCCATCAATAGGGCAAGGGTCAGTCAAGAATGCCAGGGCAAGGGTTGCCTGAGCCAAACATGAAGTCTGCCATAAAAAACACCCACTTACAATGACCACTGGTCTCTGCTTGTGCACAACTCTGCTTAAGCTACATTAAGGCTATGGAAATGACCCTTACTCCTTCGTGGCAAGTGAAAGCATACGATTCTTAAAACTGACTACTGCTGGATGAAGCAATGGTGTGTAATGCCTAAGAAAGACAATATTCAGACCTTCAGATCTTCCACCAGCAGCAGCAGCGTGTCCACATTCCCTGAAACTGTATGGACTCTTCTTGAAACTCTCATGCATAGGAACTGTGAGTGGACTCTACCTCGACCAACCTTACAATAATTGTTGCCCACAAATGCCCTAACCACACTGTAAAGAGTGATTAGTGACTCCTACCAGCACCCTAAACAGTGATTTGTGTCCTAAGCAATCATCCTACCTAACAGCGATCACTGTACCACTACCAAAGCCAGTACCCAGTGTAGCTGCAGATCTATGTGCATTCGTGCTGCTATCAGAAACCTCAGAAGCAACTAACAAAGCCATATTATGAAAGGGATTGGAATATATTGCTTGCCACTTTTTCCAAGCTGCCACTGACTGGGATCTGTCAGCCTCCTCTCTGTACTTGTGCTAATTTGAATCTCCAACTTACTGCTTCTGCTGTCCAATAGTGATCCAAATACCCCCCCCATCTCCCAGCCAGTGGTCAAATGAGTTTCCAGCCCACGTCCTTCATCTCCATCCTGCACTGATCTGAATCTCCACCCTACCCCCATCTCATACTCATTAGCCTAACAACCCTCCCCCACATTCTCATGGGTGAAATGAATTTCCTCCACATCCCCGTTCTCCTCTGAATTTCCTCCGTATCCCTGTTTTCCTCTGATTAAAGTTTATTATCTACTCCCTTTCCTGGATGATGATGAATGGTGCCCCATTGTCAGCTTATTCATCAAGTCAGAGGCTGACTTTTACTCCCCAATCATCTGTTTTTTCATAGGTTCAAGTAAGTACTAGGCTAGCTGCCCTTATCAGCCATTTTAAGACTAGCCACTTTCCATTTGTAGACTGTGTAGATACTCCCCAGTAGCATGACAGTGATCAGATCCCCCAATCCAGTTCATCAAAGGTCATCTTTCCATTCCTTCTCCAGGACAGTGTGCCCTGCATGTTTTGTCACGCTCAGAACTGATTCACATACTGTCCATCACTGGGTCTGTATCACAGACACCAAAGCCATGCTATCCAAATGCTAATGAAGTACCTAATGATTCTGTTCAAGAATTACACTGCTGTCTCCAATATAAACCCCCCTAGAGACCCATGTCACCAAACTATCCTCACCCAGGGCATCGGCAATGTGGACCTCATTCTAGGTTCCTTCTTATTCCTTCTAACTGCTAACTCAGGAAATACAACCATTGTGTTGCACTTTCCTCATGTTTAAAGGGAAAGTAAACAATAGCTGCAAACAGGCCGCAATACCCAGGCAATCAGTATGTCATTTCTTCTTCTACTAGTGTATCTGCATGTTTACAGTGGGTGAGCTTGATAATCTAACTATAAATGTATAAGTATAAAATACATCTGTGTTTATCTAGGTTTGGTATATTCCAAAAGATCATTTAATCATCACAGGTCCCCAAATTACATTTGAAAACAAACACTTGTTTCCATGATTTCTTTATCTTAAGCAGGTTTTCATTTGTCTCACTGATTTTATAAGACTTTTTTTTATTAAAATGTCAGGGTTCCTATTCATGTCTTGCCATTGAAACAGTCTTTTGGCCACACAACTGAACATTTTTTTTCTCTTTTAAGTGTTTTATCGCTTTGCCATCTCTTTTCACTCACTTATCCCAATAAATTCTTAAGTGACTAATACATGTTCCATAGAATTACTTGACAGGGCAATATACTAGCAGCTGGAAAACAGAACTGATACCAAGAAACTGAGCAGTATTTCAATGCAGTGTTAGAGGCTAATTATACCAGCTATATCACATGAGATATTTTTTAGTAATTTAGTGCCAATTCCAAAAGACTTACTTTCAGTGGAAGTGACCACTTACACTGAGAGTAGGCTGAGACCAGGTCTTTTGGAATCTTGTCCCCTTAGTAAGCCTGTTTATAGATAGGCCTTGCACAATAGTAAGTCACTTTCACTGAGAGCATGTCTTTTGGAATCAGGACCCACTTACAATGACAGCAACTCTTTTGGAATCTGGCCCTTATTGTTGCCTATCACTAGTGTATTTTGTTTTTGGTATGTCTGCCTGCAGTTTATAATGCTTTCAGGTGTTATGTCTTAAGGATTATTACAAGGAAAAAAGTGGTGACCTGGCTGGTATAACAGTCTGCACCTTCCAAGCATCAAACTGTGCTATTTGCATTAATCAGCAAGGTGATCACTATCCATCAACGACTCACGGTGGCTGCAGATCACAACTTCAGCCTCATAATAAAACTGAAAACAGTTTGGTATAATAGTTATGGTGTTTACCATACAATCACAAGGTGCAGGGTTTGATTCTCACATAGGGTAATTGGCTAGGCTTAAAATGGCTCACAAGGGCAGTTAGCCTAGTACTAACCTATGAAACTAGTCAACAAAAGGTCAGGACACACATTCAATAAATGTGTTTCTTCACTGAAGAGCATGACTGTGGTACCATCATGTATTATATTACTGCCATTTTGTTTCACATCAATTTCTTGACTTACTAACCGATCCAAGTGAATGTTCAGCACTGTAAAAAGCCTGTTAGATTCTGGCTCTCTGGTTTAATAAAATAGTAGTTATACAGGGAGTGACCACAATGTGGCAATCTACACATTGTAATAGATGTTCTCTGCTTTAAACAAAATAAATAGTAGTTAAGAAAAGAAGACTGCAAGATGTTCTCCCACAAGTGTACTTCAAGGCACTTAGCTTACTGTTCAGCAAACATGGACTCAAGACATCAGCTGTCCCTTGCAACCTTAACACCAAGTATGTGTGGTTGGCTGTATTTACAGGATAAAACAGACCAGGAGAAAATAAGGCAGGATAAATGACCCACATGTCTTTTTGAGTAGAGACAACTATGTTTTTTTTTTTTTTTTTTATGAAATAATTTCATCTGAAAGCTTGCTCCTATACTGTTCTCTAACCAGTGTGCTTTTGGCAAAGGCAACAAGATGTAAACTAGCAGAAAGAAGAGAAACAAGATATCTACATCATTAAAGTGACACACGTTAATTTAACTAACAGATCTCTTTAGGAAACAGAATTTGTACTCTTTCACTAATAACAGAGTGTGTGGGTTGGAGACACACAGTATGTTACGAAATATCTGAGACTAGAAATACATTTTGTAATGTGCTGTGCCTGTAGGTAAGTCTGTGTCTTCAGACTTTACTATTAGAAGTATGAATCAGTGACAAAAAATGTATCTAATTAATTTCCCAGACCTTTCAAGCGTTGAAGACCATCTCACCCAGAAGTGTGTATAACCTACCTGGAGGTGGTACAGTCTCACAGTAGGTTACATTTAGTTGTGGAGGTGCAAACCATTCTCCCCCTCAAAGGGGGTTCATTTCAAAGTGTGAAAATTTCTGCAAAAGATTTGGTAAAATCTACTTCAGCAAAATTTTCTTCTGATATCTACAGTGGACCACTGATAACCTTTTGTCAGCACATAGTGAATGATAAAATGCTGATGCTGACATACAAAGCTATGTCAAACACTTAAAGAGATCTCAATCCCTCTGAGCTACACACTCAAGGGACCTACACCTTGTCACCACAATAAACAGAACATGCTGGAGGGATAGATTCCTGTCCCAGAGACTTCCCATACTCTGGAACAAACTACCTATCTATATCAAACAAAGCTCCTCATTAGCACTGTTCAAGAAAAATCTTGATGATTGGATGGGAAATAGGAAATTCAACCCAGTGATCTCCTCTGTGGCTCTGCTCGACAGGGGCACAGGAAAATAATTGTCTTGGGTGGCGAAAGCCAGGGTACCTTTTTGGCTAGGCTTATATAGACCCTAGGGCCAATAGCCTAGTACCTGCCTATGAAACCTATGTTCCTGCCCCCCCCACACACACACACACACACACACACAAACAAAATGTTCAAGAGTCATTCTAACTCCTTAAAACTAAATAGTGATCAAAAGTTGTAATGTCAACACACACGGTATGTCAATGCACCACATGCCAGAAAACTATGTCAATCAGAAAAACAGCTGGCAGAACTATAAACATCTGCAAAACAAATCCGAGCAAGCTTGGGACAAAACAGTCAGTAAGTAGCATGGCATGTTGATGAAGCCAGAGAGGAGCATGAAGAAAGGACAGGGGGCAGGGATTAATGATGCCTGACCCGAAGAAAAGCAGATAATGGCTCTGTCATTCCATAAGTCCTGGACAGGTAGGTTCTAGGAGGCAGAGTCAGGGTTACTGACCACTCTACAGTATGCTAGTGAAGAGCTATTCATGAACACAATCTCATAACCATCATTACAGTATTGATGGGACACATGACGTAATAAGACCTCGGGCATGTTACAGTACCTGCATCTACTATACAACTTGTTGTATGCAGGGATAAGTAAACAACTTCTCTTACAAGTGCAGCCAGTCACTTACTTTTCTTTCATTTATTTTTCACCATCACATTATTGTATTAAGGGTAATGTGGGAGTTGGTGCCTATCACAAATCTCAAAGGGCAAAAGAAAGATAAGTTCTTCTGGAGGAGATACAAGCCCATGACTGTATACATGCACGCACAGATACACACACACACACACACACACACACGCGCACACACGCACGCACACACGCGCACACGCGCACACACGCACACACGCACGCACGCACACACGCACACGCACGCACACGCGCACACACAGACACACACACACACTCACACACACACACAGACGTGTGCATTGCATGCTCACCTACAGGTAATTTGGTAGTACCCTGATTTCACCATCAGCGGTGGTGGTGCTGCGGTAGCGTTGTTGCCTCACAGTAAGATGTCTGGTTCGATTCTCAGCTAGAGCATCTTCTGTGTGGAGACATGCGTGAATGGGCGTACCTTCGTTGAAGGCTATGCATCAGGGCCGGCAACTCGGCACATAAAAATCTACTGCCAATCATTAGCGGACCGGAGTTCCGCTGTGACGACCCCTAACCAGGAAAAGCCGAAAGACACAACAACAACATGTCTGTTGGATGTGGGAGAGAGCTGCAGACACTGGTGAAAACCCACACAAATACAATAAAGACACCTTGATTATGCAAAAATGGCTCTGACACTGGGACCCAAACCACAGCTCAACCCACTGTAAGGCATCAGTGTTAATCACTGCACCATTGGGCTACCTGTGCTTTACTTTTTACCAGTACAAAATCTATCCATGCAGAGAGATTGCAGCCATGTATTATACAAGATGTTACATATAAATAACTGCAATGCACTGTAATGTCAGTAACTTTGTTTCCATGTCCAAAAAGAATATCATATCAGCATTATCCCCTGCCACTACTAACATCCAAAACTCTTTACAGAGGCATTCTGCCTTTAAAGCACTTTTGTAGCAATTTTTCTAAATTTGGAAAAGTCTGTGCTGAGTTTTCATTCATGTCTGCTGCTTTTCTTGAAAACAAAGTGCTTAGGTATTCAGTTTTTTCAACTCATAACTTATAATGAGATCTGCCATAGTAGATTCTGCAACAGTGCTATTGTATTCCCTTTATTACTTCTGTTTTTCCTTCCCTACACAACCCACTGTCATCCTGTGACCTAGCTGTCTATTATTGCAGATAAAATAGCAACTCTTGCTTATGCAGCAGCTTCGTAAACATTTTAACTATAAAAACAGGGACAAAGTCCCTCGTAGACTGAACAATCTTCTGCTACATTCCTGTGCTCACTCAGCAACAATGTAACATCCGGGTGCATAGTGTTCTTTTCTGTTATAAAGGTCTGAAGTCTGCATTAGCTGAGGGAGCTCTGCTTACATGACACTGGCAGTAAACAAGGAGATAACATGGTACTGTTGGCTACACAGCGAACTGTTTGTAAAGCATATGCAGAAAAAAGTATATAGTTTCACAACTACATTATATAGTCTATTTGTTGTGATATAGCAGATGTTACGTGCATTCCTATATGTGAGATAGCTCTGTGTAGCAATACTGGTTGGCTGAATTTTAGAGAGAGAAAATTATGTTTTTTGATTTAAAAAAAAATCCCTATCTCAAAAAACTTTGACCTTTCTAGATGCCAAAATGTTGTTTTCAGAAGTTTAGAAATGTCAAGGTTGAGGGAGGAATTGCAGCTTTGATTTCAATAGTTGGTCATTATCGGAGGAATTTGGTTTTTGCAAATACTGAGATATATTATGGTTTACATTGCTTTGAAATCCAATGCATTTTATTTGAAGTTACAGTGATAGAACCAAGAGTTGATATGTATATATAATTGCTTGCCTACTACAGTATCTCATAATAAAACTCACTTTATACCACCTTTTTTTCATCACTGTGGCCCATTATCAGCTGCTCCAAAGTAGGAAAGACTGATACAATCCTATTACCAAGTCATGCCAGGGAGAAAAAAAAGCAAACTTCAAATCTAAATCCATGTCAGGAACTGCTTTTAGATAGCCTAGGGGAAGAAATATGAATATCCAAGCATCTAAGAGACCCTGTCAGCATGATTTCAGCAAAACTGAGTTCAGCTACACTTCTTTATATTCCTTACAGAAAGTGACATAAAACACCTCCTTCTGAGGGTAGTTTGCTTTCCTAACGTAGCTGAAAGCAAGTGCTAAGTGCTATCTACCTTGCTTGATGCCTAGTTACAAACTTAAGCCTACCTGTCCCTGAAGGAGTGACCTCAGCACAAGAGCTGTAGTAATTGGTTGCTTTGGACCATTTCTAGCTCTTTTGAAGTTCCCTGTTTAAAATCTGCCTCTGGGTGTTTTTTTCTGGCTGTACTACTCAGACAAGCTCCTCATGGTCCTGCAGAGTGGTCCTAGCTACAGAGAACTCAGAAAAGCGACTACTTTCTTGATTTTTTACTTGAAATACCTTCTCTAGCTTACCTTAAACAAGCTTAAACTGTTTTTTAGCTGTTTGTTGCATTATATAATATCTGCACTTAAAGTTACATTTAGTTGAAAATTGCTCGAAAGTTTGTTTGTTTGTTTGTTTAATTTAACTGTTGAGGCTGCCCACTAAAGTGTGCTAGCCTGTGTAACTGATTTATTACTGTTTCTGCATTTTCTGTGTGTTTTCTATCTAAAAACAAAAAAACCAAAAAAATAATCCTTGTTTTCCCGCCTCTCCTCGACTAGTTTAGACCAGTTTACAGGCTTTGCTGTATTCTGGGCTGTGGTGTAGTTCCTGTGTTGTCCATTACCTTACTTGGATAGAAGGACGTTTCTTTGTTCACCAGTGGGAGTGGGGAGCCTTGAGCAGCCTACCTGTCCCTGAAGGAGTGACCTCAACACAAGAGCTGTAGTAATTGGTTGTTTTGGACCATTTCTAGCTCTTTTGAAGTTTCCTGTTTAAAATCCGCCTCTGGGCATTTTTTTATGGCTATACTACTCAGTGGTCCTGTAGAGTGGTCCTAGCTACAGAGAACTCAGAAAAACGACTACTTTCTTGATTTAAGTATCTTTGCTGTTTTTTTTACTTGAAATACCTTCTCTAGCTTACCTTAAACAAGCTTAAACTGTTTTTTTAGCTGTTTGTTGCATTATATAATATCTGCACTTAAAGTTACATTTAGTCGAAAATTGGTCGAAAGTTTGTTTGTTTGTTTGTTTAATTTAACTGTTGAGGCTGCCCACTAAAGTGTGCTAGCCTGTGTAACTGATTTATTACTGTTTCTGCATTTTCTGTGTATTTTCTATCTAAAAACAGAAAAAACAAAAAAATAATCCTTGTTTTCCCGCCTCTCCTCGACTAGTTTAGACCAGTTTACAGGCTTTGCTGTATTCTGGGCTGTGGTGCAGTTCCTGTGTTGTCCATTACCTTACTTGGATAGAAAGAAGTTTCTTTGCTCACCAGTGGGAGTGGGGAGCCTTGAGCAGTCTACCTGTCCCTGAAGGAGTGACTTCAGCACAAGAGCTGTAGTAATTGGTTGTTTTGGACCATTTCTAGCTCTTTTGAAGTTCCCTGTTTAAAATCTGCATTTGCGTGGCTTTGCATGATTGTACGCATAGCTCAGCACCGGTTAAAGAAGGTTAAACTTCTTCTGGCTCCGCCAAGTCTGCTCTTCAAATTTTCCCTTAAGGAAGCTCTACTCTTAGTATAATCAGACTACTCGCTATATTATAAGCCTAGCACTTGTTCTCAAAACCTCTCTTCTAAGTAAGCACTCTCATACTAAGTAAGCACTACATCCACCAACCACCCCTGTGAATATCCACTTCCCTTAAAGGCACAGCACTCCCTTATACTATTCTAGCATGTCGAATGGTAGATTATTGGCATCCTCTCCAGTTCAGCTGTTTAATCTGGGAATCTTGAGACAATGCTACAATTGTCTCATGTACACAGACAACCCTCTCCTCCTCCCAACAAACACAAATACATGTGAGAGATGCAACTATATAGCCAAACTGGAGGCTGAACTCTCTCAACTCAGGGCTGGCATGACCAGACAGGAGGAGATGGTAACCACACACACAACAAACCCAGTCCCACATAGACCTACCACAACTGCAAACCAAACACATAAAAACACAAAGACATACTCGGAGGCTCTAATAAAAAACTTACCAAAACAACAGTGGCTCCCAAAGCAGGCATCCAAAAATCCACCACCTCAAAACAAAACACATGCAACACATACTTCAATAAATCAGTGTGTCAAAAAATCACAGCCCTTAAAGCCAAACACCATGCCTGATACACTAGTAATAGTTGACTCTATAGTCAGACACACTGATGTCTTGCTTACCAGGCTGAACAAGGAGAGGGTGACTGTGAACTGCCTATCAGGAGCTAGGATCTGCCACATAACACACGCACTCAGGTCACTCCAAAGCAAGTATAAATATGACTCCGTTATTGTCCATGCTGGCGTGAATGACCTGAGATGTACCTCCCTGGACTACATGAAAAGAGACATAGAGGAGCTCTCTGATTATGTAGCCCAGGCTGGTATGACCCTGACCCTGAGCAGCATCTTGCCCTCACCAAGAATTATGCCACAATACAAAGACAAGATGATCAGCTTTAATAATTGGCTCAAGTACTGGTGTCATTCTAAGGGGATCCAATGTCTGTCTGCTTGGGATGACATGTTGGGCAAGCCACGCTGCTTCGCAAGGGACGGCTTACACCCGTCACCACTGGGCTTCCGGATATTGGCTAAGGCTCTTGCCACCCCCATAGTGCCTTTTTTAGGCAAAGCTCAAAAGACAAACCCACCTCCTTAGAAAACAAAAATGGAAAAAAACTAAGGGTAATGCTGCTCAACGCCAGAAGTCTAAATCTCAAGATGCAGGCACTCAAGGCACTCCTCAGTATGGAGAACATCGACGTCTGTGCAGTAACTGAAACCTGGTTCAAGGCTCCTGAGAGCACCCCAGCGCTACCAGGCTATACCTCTTATCATGCCTTTCGGCCCCAAAACCCGGGCTGAACCACAAAGGGATGGGGAGTGTCCATATTCATCAAGGACACCCACACCTCCAGGTTAGTAGCAACACATGAAGCATCGGAGACCATACAGGTGCAACTAACCATAGGCAAAACTGCTATACAACTGGTAGCATGTTACAGACCACCCTCCCAATCTCAGGAACCCCACTCAGCCTTCCTGAAGACATTGGAGGATATGAATGTATCACAAAATACCATCATACTGGGAGACTTCAACTACCCTAACATAGAATGGGTACATTATTCTAGCCCTAACACCCTAGCCCAAAGGTTCCTGGAATTCATAAATTCAAATGCACTGGAACAACTAGTCACCTCTCCCACTAGGGGAGATAATATACTGACCTGATCATCACAAACATGGGGACAAAATGCTCCACACCGGAAGTATACCCCTCACTAGTGAGATCTGACCACAAACTAATCACCCTGCATATACATATCCCACCTCCACCCCCAGTACAAAAGACCACAGTGAAAAACTTCTCAAAAGCCGACTTCACTCTTCTTAAGACTGAGGTGGTATCCTTTAAGCCCACTGGGCCAGTGGAAACCACATCCCACAATGCTGAATCCTTCACAAATGCTTTCTATGGACATCTCCAAGAATGCATGGATCATGCAATCCCAAATAAATCCAAGACCCTCTCCACCAAAGGCAAGCGTCCTGTCTGGTGGACCTCAGCCATTAACAAATTGTATAACAAAAGAAGGAAGCTACTGCACGACAGAGCAAAATCCCATAAAGGGAAGACATCTCTGATCAACACTAGCAGAAAACTACGATCTCTCATAAAAACATCCAAGGCCAACTTTGAGAGAAAAATCGCTAAGGACACTAAAGATAACCACAAAGCCTTCTTCAGCTATGTTAGAAACCTGGGCGGAAACCCTCAGATATGCTCAGAGCTAGTTCACAACGACAAAAAATGCACTGAACCCACAGACATTGCCAACATTCTGGCAGACAGGTTCAGTGCAAATTTCTCCCCTCCCTCACCCCCAAAATAAGAAATACTTATCCCAGCTGAATGTAATCTCCCTGTCATCTCAGATGTCCAGGTGAGAGCCGCCCTCAGCAAAGCTAAAAACACAGCATCAATGGGACCTGACAGTATCCCGGGTTGCGTGCTACATGAACTCCAAGAGGAGCTAAACCCGCACATAAAAATGCTATTTAACCTTAGCCTTACTACAGGATATGCACCTGAACACTGGCGTACAGCAACAGTGGTCCCACTCCACAAAGGGGGTACCTCTACAGACCCTGGGAACTACCGCCCCATAAGCTTAACCAGCCTGGTCTGCAAAGCTATGGAAAGAATCATTATGGAACTCATAAACAGAGACATTGGGGACCTACAGACACTTGATCCCACCCAGTTTGGCTTTGTAAAGGGCAGATCCTGCCTTTTGAACCTGGTTGACTTTTTTGAAACAGTCACTAGAGCCATTGATGAGGGCAAAGCAGTCCATACAGCCTACCTGGACTTGGCTAAGGCCTTCGACACAATACCCCACTCAGGCATCATAGATAAGCTCAACAGCTTAAATGTAAACCCTTATGTCACTAGATGGGTTGCAAACTGGCTAAAGGACAGAACCCATAAAGTCAAAATCGCTGGAGCCATGTCAGACTCAAAGCCAGTCACAAGTGGTGTCCCACAGGGATCTGTCCTGGGACCCCTCTTGTTCGGCATTTATTTCTCATGTTAAAGCAAACATGGGAGGGTTGTGGCTGACAAAGTTCGCAGATGACTGCAAACTAGGTGCCATAGTCGATACACCAGCTGACACATACATCCTACAAAAAGGCCTCACAGAAACGGACAACTGGTGCCAGAGTCATGGCCTTAAACTAAATGCCAAAAAATGTATAGTCATCCCCTTTGGGAAAAACAAAGTACCCACAAATTATCACATAGACAGTAACCCACTGAGTATGGAAAAAGTAATCAGAGACCTAGGGACCCAAGTCGACAGCGACCTCTCATTTGACACCCACGTTGCCAAAGTGGTTAGAAAGACATTCTACCTTGCACACCTTATCATGAAGGGATTCACATCCAGATCCAAGGATGTCATTGTACCCCTATACTCCTCCCTCATCAGACCCATGATTGAGTACAATGCTCCATTTGGTATGTACCTCACCCGGCATTTGCAGCATCTGGAGAGACCACAAAGGTACCTCACCAAGAGGATCAAGGGTCTCCAACATATGTCTTATTCTGCCAGACAAAAGAAACTCCAGCTCTATTCAGTAGCATACCGCCTGCTCAGAGGTGATCTGTACCTGACGTACAAGGCCATGTCCAATCAGGAACTGATGGACATGCTCCACCTCAAAAAATACAAATCCATCAGAACCACGAGAGCTAAAGACTTAAACCTCGGCACAAGTATGAATAGGACATGCTGGAGGGATAGATTCATAACCCAGAGGCTTCCCATGCTCTGGAACAGAATTCCAGTTCATGTTAGGCAGACACCCTCACTGACTCTCTTCAAGAGAAATCTTGATGAGTGGATGGGAGATCATAAGTTTATCCCAGGGGTCACATCTGTGTCACTACTAGACAGGGGCACAGTAAACTAATTCTATTATATAAGGGGACCTTCACTGTGTCACTACTAGACAGAGGCACAGTATTCTAAATTTATTCTGTACATTTATGTACCATTTCATGGGGTGGTGAAAGCCACATCACTATGGCTAGGCTTGCAAATGCCCCAGGGCAGATAGCCTAGTACTAAACTATGAAACTATGAAACTAAGACCCACAAGACAGCAGAATTACTTAAATAAACCCACTTGCAGATCTAACCATTCTTTAGTAATCTGCTATAGCAACTGAACATTAGGCAACACTCCTCTCTCCCCATCCTCACTCATCCCATGGAAACAAGAGAAAAATGTATATTACATAAGGCCTAGCAGTGCAAATGGTATCCTTACTTGTATCCTGTATTTGTGTTAACCGTTTCAAAACTGTATGCAGTCAATGTGGGGTAGAAGCAAGCCTGTGTGCCAGTGATAGGTGTCCATACTGGAATCAAAATACCAAATGTTGTTTGTTTGTGTGTGATAATAGACTGTAGCTTATTGCAAACAGACAACAGATACTGCTGGTACAGGAGTTCAAACCCTATTCCACCTAAGTGCCTGTATAATGTAGTCTCTAAACCAGCAGGTTTTATGTTATTGTATTATGGCAATATGGTGAATTAGAAGTCTCGAACAGCAGAGGAATAGATCTTACCAGCCTTTTGCTAGTTACAGCTGCCACTAATAATGATATTCAACTTAACACTAAGTGCTTAACAGTAACAGGTTTATATTAGTTCCTTGAAATACGTTTTTGTCGAATACGTATTCATCGACAGTTAAACAGAAAGATTCATTACAGTGAAGCACTGAATTTTTCCCAGGGTTAAGAACCACTGGCCCTCTAGCACTCTGTAACACACACCGCGCTAAATCAAATCCACCCAAGTGGGGGCTTTGCCCCCCACTAACTATATATACCAACTCCGACATCACACTAAGGTGGGGAAAAAGGCAAAGTTGTAGTGATGGCCCAGTGGTTCCTAACCCTGGGAAAAATTTCATGCTTCTCTGTAGTGAATTTTGCTGTTTAGCTGTCGATGAATATGTATTCAATGAATACATATGTCAAGGAACTAATATAGACAAACAGTAACTATAGTTTAACCAACCAAAGTTTAGCCCTATCAATGAGACCAATTCCCAGTTGTAACACAACAAAAACTCACTGACCCAGGGTGTAATGTCCAAAGATTTATTAAAAGATTATTTAGCGCTTTCATCTCAATACGTTCTCCTTAAGAATAGTATCATATGTATGTACTAGGTTGTATTCTTTCAGTGTTTCTTCAGATTACAAACAGGTTGAAACATTCTTCACAACCATAGCAGCCTCTTTTCTTCTTCCAGAGCTGTGAGACCTGCTCTCATTCCTGCTTAATTAAGTCAGCACTGTACCACAGGACCTCTTCATCTTTTTCATATTCCTATAAACCTATACAATATACTCTGAGACTCCTTAAACGAATACAGCTTGCCTTAATGTTTCACGTACCTTGCATAAATATACTTCTGGCCACATTAATACAAATGTTCTATTTTGTACTTCTGCCCTTTAATACTGGAACCTGTCTCTTTTTCTGTATATGCCATGAAAATTTATACTGCACACATGGTAACATAATATTGCAATTCTCTTATATTAATACCGTAAACATTTAACTTGGCGAGGATCTTTAGTGAGTAACAGAAACTGATAGACTTGTTTATACCTGCATTTTTATGTTCTCCTAACTCAACTTATACTGATGTCATATATGTTTAAATATTTCATTCTGTACTTAAAAAACATGGTTTGTCGCTACTTTTCATTCAATCAACTTGTATATTATATATTATCATTTCAAGTTGACTTCTACATTGCACTGTATTAACACCAAGAAGTGGGTCCAGACTTGAACAGATAAGAAGAAAACAAAGAATAAATAAGTATTATGTGCTGAAGTTCATGATGTTTAGAACATGTATGAGAAGGTTCAGTTTGTTTATTTCTGAAACATTCCATAATCAATCTATGGGTAACGCACCCCATTCTGAAGTGTTGATGTTGTATCAGAGACAGCAGTAGCAGAAAATGTTTGTCAGCAAGTAAGTCACAAAGTGGAATTTGTTTTTCCTCAAGACAATAATGCAACAGTTGTAGGCGAACATGTTGCCCCACCTCATTATTTGCATTCTTGTGTTTGCTACAGTTGTTTCTAAGGAATTGCTGACATTCTGGTGGAGAAATGTTGATCCCAGTTCAGTCCAGTTCAGAATGAGATATTTGAACTAACCCCTCACCTAAACACACTGTTTAAACTCAGTCTCTCCACAGGCTACGTGCCCACAGAGTGGTGCACAGCAACAGTTATTCCACTCCACAAAGGTGGAGCCACAATGGACCCCGGGAACTATCGTCCTATAAGCCTGACTAGCTTGGACTGCAAAGCTATGGAGCGCATCATCATAGATCTCATTAACAGAGACATTGGAAACCTCCAAACACTGGACTCTATCCAGTTCGGCTTTGTTAAGGGCAGATCATGCTTCCTAAACCTGGTGCCCACTGAGTGGTGCACAGCTACAGTTATCCCACTCCACAAGGGGGGGTCCACCTTGGATCCCGGGAACTACCGCCCCATCAGTCTGACGAGCCTGATCTGCAAGGCCATGGAACGTATTATCATGGAACTTATAAACAAAGACATTGGCAACCTTAAAACACTGGACCCCACCCAGTTAGGGTTTGTGAAGGGCCGATCTTGTCTCCTGAACCTGATTGACTTCTTTGAATCAGTCTCCAGAGCTGTGGACAAGGGTAAGGCAGTCCACACAGCCTATCTGGACCTCACCAAGGCCTTTGACACCATCCCCCACTCTGGAATCATAGATAAACTTACTAAGCCGGGCATTAATCCCTACATCACTCGATGGGTTGCCAACTGGCTTACTGAAAGAACCCACACTGTAAAAGTAGCTGACTCCAAATCCAGCTCCAGACAAGTGACAAGTGGAGGACCTCAGGGTTCAGTCCTGGGACCTCTCTTGTTTGGCATCTACTTCTCTGAAGTACAGGCCAACACTAAGGGACCCTGGCTAACAAAGTTCGCAGATGATTGCAAACTGGGAGCAATTATTGAATCCCCAAATGATGTGGATACTCTACAAAAGGGCCTTACAGAAACAGATGCTTAGTGCCAGAGCCATGGGCTCAAGCTCAATGCCAAGAAATGTATAGTTATCCCCTTTGGGAAAAAACATGTACCCGTTAATTATTACATAGGTGGCAGTACACTAAACACCAAAAGTGTGATAAGAGACTTAAGGACACAGGTGGACAGTGGTCTCACCTTCAATAACCACATCGCTACAACAGTCAGGAAATCCTTCTATGTGGCACACCTCATCACTAAGGGCTTTTCATCCAGAAAAAAGGAGGTCATTGTCCCACTGTACTCATCCCTCATTAGACCCATTATAGAATACAATGCCCCATTTGGTATGTACCTCTCAAGACATCTGCAACAACTGGAAAGGCCGCAGAAATACCTCACTAAAAGAATCACAGGCCTAAAGCAGATGCCCTATGCTGACCACTTTAAAATACTCCAGCTATACTCTGTCGCATATCATCTACTGCGAGGCAATCTCTGCTTAACATACAAGGCCATGTCAAACCCAGAGCTGTTAGACATGCTACACTTAAAGAAATCCCAATCCCTCAGAGCCACATGCTCCAGGGAACTAAACCTTGTCATCACAATAAACAAAACATACTGGAGGGATAGGTTCCTGACCCAAAGACTCCCCAGACTCTGGAATAGACAGCCCATACATGTCAAGTAGAGTGCCTCTTTGGCCCTCTTCAAAAGGAACCTTGATAATTGGATGGGAGAAAGGAAATTCACCCTGGGGATCACGTCAGTCGCCCTGATAGACAGTGGTCCAGGGAAGTAAATAGTGTGGGAAGAAATAGCCAGGGAATTGTTATGGCTAGGCTTGTATAGGCCCTAGGGCCGATAGCCTAGTACCAACCTATGAACCTATGAACCTATGGACTTCTTTGACACATTTACCAAGGCTATAGACATGGGAAAGGTGGTCCACACAGCCTACCTAGACCTCGCAATGGCCTTCGGCACCATTCCCCACTCAGGTATTATAGACAAGCTCAACAGCCTGAACATAAACCCCTACATCACGAGATGGGTTGCCAACTGGCTCATGGACAGAACCCACATGGTGAGAGTTGCGGGAGCTAGGTCTGACTCTAAACCGGTTACAAGTGGCATTCTCCAGGGCTCAGTCCTAGGACCCCTCCTGTTCGGCATATACATCTCAGAGGTACAGGCAAGCACAGGAGGACTATGGCTGACCAAGTTCGCAGACAACTGCAAACTAGGAGCTATAATTGACTCACTGGCTGACACAGACATCCTCCAAAAGGGTCTCACTGAGACAGACACCTGGTGTCAAAATCATGGCCTCAAGCTAAATGCTAAAAAGTGCATAGTCATCCCCTTTGGAAAAAACAAAGTATCCACAAACTACCACATAGGTGGTAGCCCCCTAAATATGTAAGACATAATAAGGGATCTGGGGACCCAAGTAGATAGTAACCTCTCCTTTGATAATCACATTGTCAAAGTGGTTAGAAAATCCTTCTATGTGGCCCACCTAATCAAAAAATGGTTTGCATCCAAATCGAAAGAGGTCATTGGGCCCCTCTATGCATCACTCATCAGACCCCTCATAGAGTACAATGCCCCATTTGGGATGTACCTTACAAGACACCTGCAACAACTGGAAAGACCACAGAAGTACCTCACCAAGAGGATAACTGGCCTGAAGCAGATGCCCTATGCAGCTCGACTGAAGAAACTCCAGCTGTACTCGGTTGCATACTGCCTACTCAGAGGTGATCTCTGCCTGACATACAAGGCCATGTTCAACCCAGAATTGATGGACATGATCCACCTAAAGAAAACCATATCCCCTCGAACCACACGCTCCAGGGATCTAAACCTCACCACAACAATAAATAGGACGTGCTGGAGGGATAGATTCCTGTCCCAGAGACTTCCCATGCTCTGGAACAAGATTCCAATCTACATTAGGCAGAGCTCCTCGCTAACCCTCTTCAAGAGAAACCTTGACGAGTGGATGGGAAACAGAAAGTTTACCCCAGGGATCACTTCAATGGCTCTGCTGGACAGAGGCACAGGGAACTAATCTAAGGGGGCAGCGAACCCCAACACATTCCGGCTAGGTTTATAAATGCTTTCGGGCAGATAGCCTAGTACCTACCTATGAACCTATGAACCTATGTACATAAAGAGTCTGCTGCAGTTCTCTTCTTAAATGTACACAAAACAGACAAAACAACCAGCAATAAAACGTGGATAAATTATACTTAACCTGCAAGGCCTGGACTAAGGGGCAAAAGCAAGGCTAAAGTTCAAGAAGGGCCTGTATTGACAAGGGAGGGTACTGCCTAACAGGCGCTTTTACAACTCATGGCAAGCTTAAAATGAGGCCACAAATATAATGACTGGCCTTTTGAAAATGGGTTTTCCAGTGGCTTTAATGAAATAGAGTCACCATTGTTATGTTACTCCATGGGTATAGAGCAAAAACTAAACAGAAGCACTAGATTAAGAATGAGGTACGCTGTTCACCTCCTTAATCATAAAGAAAGCAAAAGGCGATGAACATAGACTATTTATTTCAGCTGCTATTACAACAGTGTGTAATTATTAGCTGAATGCGATAATTGTTTATTCATTAATTAATTTTGTAATATCTGCTTTATTTCTGCTTAGTTTCACAAAGGATCCATAACCTATAGCTGAGCAACCAACTAACATAAGGCAAAGAACCATGCCAGTATGGGGTACCAGTTTGTCAAAAGAACACATATACACATGAGTATGCACACTGATGCACTAACAAACACACACACACACACACACACACACACACACACACACGCACACACACGCACACACACACCCACGCACACACATACACCTATGGAGCAATTTCTAGATTTTCTATTGGACTATCCCTGTTTCTCCTGTCAACCTTGTTGACTTGGGTCTCCTGAGGCAGTGTAGCAATTGCCTTATGTACACAGACAACCTTCTACTAATAACTCTAGTACAGAGTGTGAGAGATGTATCTACACCAAGAATCTTGAATTCCTGCTCTCTGGCACTCAAAACAGTGACACTGAAGAGTCTGTCAACTCACCCAACACTACTCATACACATAGTGCCACTACTCATGCACATAGTACACATCCAACACATAAATCAACTTACACGGAGGTTCTCTCAAAAAATTGCTGAAATACCAGAGACCTCCAAAACACAAGACTGCTACCTACAACTAACACAGTTCCCACAGCACCCTAGACACATAGCAACACCAGTGTCTCACCAACCAAATCCTTAAGGCATAACACTCAAAAGACAAATTTTCTAGTCATTGGAGATTCTGTAGTGAGACACACTGATGTCCTCCTCATCAGGTTAGATGAGGAGAAAGTCTCAGTCAGCTGCCAGGATTCATCAGATCACACACGCACTCATGTCTCCCAGCAACAAGTATCATTATGACTCTGTCAGGGCTCATGTTGGAGTTAATTACCTGAGATGTACCTCACTGGACTATATAAAGAGAGACATGATTGAGCTCTTCAAGTATGTGTCCCAGGCAGGTATGTCCCTAGCCTTGAGCAGTATATTACCCTCATCTAGAATAATGTCACAGTATAAACAAAAAATTATTGATTTTAATAATTGGCTTAGTTTTTAGTATCATTCAAAGGGAATCCAGTTTCTGTCAGCCTGTGATGACATGGTCAACAAACCTCATTGTTTTGCCAGAGATGGTTTGCACCTGGCACCACTAGACTTTTGGCTGCTGGCAATGGCTCTTGCCTCTCCCATAGTGCCTTTTTTAGGCAAGGTCTCAAAAACAAAATTGCCAATGTAAAAATTGCCAAGCATAACAAAATAAGGGTTATGCTGCCAAATGCTAGGAGCTTAAACCAAAAACTGCACACCTTGGAAACACTTCTATCACTGGAGGATGTAAATGTCTGTGCAGTCAGAGAAACCTGGTTCAAGGCCTCAGAGACTACCCTGGCCTTGCAAGTCTACGATGCCTTCCACACCTTCTGACCACAAAACGAATGTGTGAGAACCAAAGGAGGCAGTGTTTCTATCTATATTAGAAATAAATCCACCTCCTGACCAGTTAGACTGGACAACTTCACATGGAGTTATAACAAGTTCAGATTACTGTGGGTAAGATGCCCATTCAAGTCATAGCAAATTAAAGATTCCCCTCCATGGATCATGATGTGCATGAGGCCTACTTGACCAAACTGGAGTCAGTTGAAATATTGCCAAACACTCTGGTCAGTGGGGATATCAATTACCCTCCATCAACCGGGAAGCCTACTCTAGCCATAACACACTAGCACAAAAGTTCCTTGACTTTGTTAACTCAAATGCCCTGGAACAAATTGTTCAAACCCTAACAAGAGTAACAAACATACCAGATTTCATCCTCACTAACATGACAAACAGATGCACTACAGCAACTGTCATACCATCATTAGTTAAATCTGACCACAAATCAGTCACCTTCAAACTGGCACTAACATCAGACCTCACAAAGGCTGAAGTCAGACTAAAAAACATCACCAAAGCAAACTATACCCTCCTAGGGGAAGGTATAAATGTATTCCAAGCCCCACCCCCAGCTGGAAGTGGTAACTACACAAAAGCTTACACTAAAGCCCTGTACAATCACTTATATAACTGTATAGACTCAGCTGCTCCACACAGAATGAAAGCCAGAGCCCTAAGTAAAAAAGGTCGCCAGGATGGGCATCTAGCATCAACAAACTTTACAACAAATGCAAAAAGTTGATGTCTACGAAAACTAAGGTGAGGCCTCAACAATGGCAAAACACCCTCCTCAGCCTCAACAGGCAAATAAGACAACATGTCAAATCCTCTAAGGGTAACTTTGAGGAAAAACTTAACAATCACAGCCAAAGATAACCATAAGGTCTTTTACAGCTACATATGTAGCCTAAAAGGTAAGACCCAAGCATGTGCCAAACTAGTGACTAACGCTATCAAGCACACTGATCCCACAGAGATAGCAAATCTGCTAGCAGACAGATCTTGTGAAAATTTCACTCCCTTATCCCCTCCAGCTGGTGAAAATTTCACTCCCTTATCCCCTCCAAACTTATCACAAACCTTGCCCTCAACACCCCCCATACTATATATCTGAAGAGCAGGTCATTAAAGCCTTGTTTAAGGCAAAAAAAGCACAGCCTCTATGGGACCAAATGGCATCCCAGGTTGTCTTCTAACAAACTAAAACATGAATTAGCATCACCATTAAGTACCCTATTCAATCACAGCCTAACCACTCTCTTTGTTCCTGCGGAATGGAAAACAGCAACAGTAATTCCCCTCCAGAAAGGTGGATTAGCAACAGACCCAGGGAATTATAGACCCATAAGTCTGACCAGCCTCATCTGTAAAGCCATGGAAAATATCAAGGACCTCATAAATAAAGACACAGGAGATCTCCAAACCCTGGATCCAATCCCATTTGGCTTTGCCAAGGGCAGATCCTGCCTGTTAAACGTGGTGGATTTCTTTGAAAATGTGACCAGGGCCATTAACAAGGGCTAATCTGTGCACACAGCATACCTTGACCTGGCAAAGTCCTTTGACAAAATCCCATACTCAGGCATTATCAAAAAACTTAGCAAACTGAATGTAAACCCCTTTGTTGTAAGATGGGTTCCCAACTGGCTCACAAACCGGTTGCACACTATCAAAGTAGGTGACTCCATATCAACCAGCAGACCTGTCACCAGTGGGGTGCCACAAGGGTCAGTGCTGGGCCCCCTATTGTTTGGTATATACTGCTCAGACATTCAGGCCAAAACTAAGGGGCTTTGGCTGACCAAGTTTGTGGATGACTGCAAACTGGGTGCAATTACTGAAACCCCAAATTATGTCAGTATACTTCAGGAGGGTCTTATGCAGACCAAAGACTGGTGTCTTAGGCACGGTCTCAAAATTAATGCAAAGAAATGCATCATCATTCCGTTCAATAAAAACAATGTCCCTTCACACTATCAAATTAACAACAATACCCTATGTACCTACAAAGTGATAAGAGATCTGAGATCACAAGTAGACTGTGACCTTAACTTTGACCACCATGTATCTACTGCAGTAAGGAAGACTTTCTATGTAGCACACTTGATTAGCAAAGACATCTCTAGAGTTAAGGAGGTTATAACCCCTCTATACTCATCACTGATCAGGCTCATAATTAAGTATGCTGAGCTTTTCGGCATGTACAGTACACAAAGCACCTGCAGCAATTGGAGAAACCTCAGAGGTTTCTAACTAAGATAAAGGGACTCCAGCACATGCCTTACACAGACTGACTAAAGTCCCTGTCATTATACTCAGTATTGCATAGTCTTCTTAGGGAAGACTTATGTCTGGTTTACAGCGCAATCTCCGACCCAAGCCTAATAAATTTGCTGTATGTCCGTAAATCAAACAGGACTAGAGCTACTCATTCCAAGGACCTAAATATGGCCTGTGACTTGAATAGGATGTGCTGGAGGAACAGATTTGTCTGTCAGTGACTGCCGCATCTTTGGAATAAGCTGACAATTTATGTGAAGCAGAGCACCTCTATGACACTGTTCAAAAGAAACCGGGATGAGTGGATGGGGCACCATAAATTCATACCCAGGATAGTGCCCACAACCCTCCTGGACATGGGTAGTCATTACTAAATACATTCCTGGGTATTGACTAGTACCTCTATGGTCTGAAATGACCTCCGGGTTGATAGCCTAATAACCTCCTATGATCCTATGATCTAACAAAATCATTGCACTGGAAAGAGTTCTCTGTTACCATAACAGTGGCCATCATATATAAATTTTAACTTTTTCAAGAATGGATCAGCTAAATAATTCCAACAGCAAAGGAATACTAGATATATACATAAAAAAAGCAGATACTAGATCTCTTGAAATGTCAGTCTACAACAAGTCACATGTGAAGGGAAACACATGACATCTTTATTGTTGTCTTTCAGCTTTTCCCGGTTAGGGATCGCCACAGCGGAACTCCGGTCTGCTAATGATTGGCAGTTGATTTTTACGTGCTGAGTTGCCGGCCCTAATGCACAACCTTCAACGAAGGTATGCCCATTCATGCATGTCTCCACAGAAGGCGCTCTAGCTGAGAATCGAATGGGACAACTTCTTGCTGTGAGGCGACAACGCTACCGCAGCACCACCACCATGGATCTGGAAACACATCACATCTATGGCTTAAAATTCAGTATTTTTAAATTCAGCATTGTAAGCTTTCAGTATAATGAGACTCAGTCAAATGAGTTTTCAGTATTTTGAAAATTAGGTATTGTGGTCTCAGTGAAATGAAATTCACTCTTTTGAGATTCAAGTCATGTGAAGTGGACCCATTCTGCATACGTACCTTACCATAGCCTTTGTTACCCCTTGTTCCCCAGCTCAGCATCAGACACTTCTTAAAAAGTGGACATTCTGTAGTCTCATGAACACTAATGTCACCCATTTCATCAGAAATTCTGGTAAAAGAAGCAATCATCTTTTAAGACCACCCATGAGTTGTGACATAAATAAAATTAAATTAAACTGAAGTTCTTGTGTCTCACAGCACTCATGTCTTCGGGGTGGTTTCCAGGTGACCTCAGGAGATTTTTGTCTTGGGTTTGCATCTCCTCCCTGTGGCCACAAGAACCTGTATTTGTGTGTGTGTGTGTGTGTGTGTGGGTGTGTGTGTGTGTGTGTGTGTGTGTGTGTGTGTGTGTGTGTGTGTGTGTGTGTGTGTGTGTGTGTGTGTCTGTATCTTGCAATGGACTAGTATCCCATTCAGAACTGGTTCTCTGCCTTACATCAGTTCATTGACATGATAGGCTTTGGCTCCTCCTCAGTCGTATACACAATAAAGTGGACAGCACAGAATGAACAAATGAATGAATTAGTTATTGAAATACAGGATATAACCTACGCTGTATCTCCACTCGTCCAGATGACCATTTCTTTCTGTACCCAGGGGTGTCAACAGTATTCATGCAAGTATTAGGAATGATCACTAACCAGACCTCAGTCACTCATAAACCGATTGCCCCTGACAGCATATCTGTGATCAGGAAAAGGGAACGAGGAGGGTGAAACTCCTTCCACTTTTAAATAATCTAAAAAAAAATTAGCAACAGCTCAAATGCACTTTGCAACTAATTTTGTGTGAATCCTGGCACAGCCTTGTTTATTTGATTTATTGGCAGCAATGGTTAATTGTAAAACGTTTTTTCCCTGTAGCTTATCTTCTGTCTCTCCTGGGTCAAATCCTGGTACATAAGAAAGAAATTATTGTTTTATATGGGGCGTTAAGAGTTTTTAGAGGGAAGAGGATTTCTTTTATTACCATATCCTGTATTTATCTTGAAAAAAATGTAAGCTGCTTGGTAGGAAACATATCAAAGATATTGCTGACCACATGCTTGGAAGTACATTAACAATTGCTTTGGTGTTTGTGTGTGTGTGTTTGGGGGGGGGGGTAATGGCAACTTACATGATTCTGATTTGTCAGACTGAGTTTTGTGTGAGTGGCATGCCAAGGTTTATACATGGCTATCTCTAAAATCATTGGATCCTCAGTCAGTAGTGAGGGTATATTTAAATGTATGTCTTTAAACAAATGAAAAAGTGAATAATAGATAAAACATTTAAACATCAAACTCTCCAGATGAGGGTATTTACTTTTAGAAAAAAAGAATCTTCTGTTCCATCACCTCAGTGGATAAAACAGCTAGGAAGTTAAATATTCCTTACTATATTTTTACAGGTGAGTTTATTTTGTATAATAATATGCAAACAACATGATTTGGGATTAATTCTGATCTCCTTCTCCAGTCACATTCTTTGTGGAATTTGTCTGTGCTCCCTGTACCTGCATAGAACTCTTATAGGAATTCTGTTTCATCCCACCTCCAAAAACCATGCTCATTAATTTGGCTGCATTATTCTGTTCTTACATATGGCATTGACCTTTACTCTTCCTGCTTGAGTCATGGTTAAGAGGCAGATGTCTGTGAGCAGATAGTTTTATTAACTCTATTTAGCAAATTAATTCAAATTTAAATAAAAAAATGATGAAGTGAAGTAAGATACCTGTAAACAGATATTGTTATTCATTAATGTTATATTTTAATGCATTCCTTGTGGATATTTTAGATGTCCTCACACTGAACTTCACGTTTTTGCAGAGGGTGCCAAATCCCCCCCCCCCCCCACACACACACACACACACCCTGCCAATACTTGGTATTGTAAAATGTTCCTATTGGATTATGACATACCTCTCAACCTCTTAGTACAAGAAATCTGGAAAAACCCTAAATTAATGGGGACAATGGCACAAAAATAGGGACAGATTTTTAATGCTGTTCTTATACCTAAACCTGGAAAGTTGCTAGAATAACAGAGTTTATATTAGCATGCATTTTCTGAAGAATATGAAGTCTGAAACTCAAATGTCTGTCATTATTTAGTGACTTCAATCTTCCCTAGGGAATGGGGATAGGGATATCTTCCCTGTATCACACAATGTACTTCAAGGTACAATGTAACAAGATCATAAGATACTGGTCACAAGATATCATCTACAAGTACGTGTGTGCAGGCCACCCAGGTAGATTACACAACTCACACATACAACACACCTGAAACCTCTACCAAATGTTTGCAACAGGTGACTTCCCACAGGGACAACTATTGGGGGATGCTAGATGTGCCCTAGAAACTTGGCTCATGACTCCAAAGAAAAATCCACACAGTCCCACTGTGCAAGGTTAGAACCACACCCACACACAAACTAGAAACATCACTGAGCATGTGTTTGGGCTGCCGAAGTCATGTTTCTGTCATCTGTATACATAGGTTCATAGGTTGGTAACTAGGCTATCAGCCCTAGGGCCTATACAAGCCTAGCCATAACAATTCCTTGGCTATTTCTTCCCACAGTATTTACTTCCCTGGACCCCTGTCTAGCAGGGAGACTGACGTGATCCCCAGGGTGAATTTTGTATCTCCCATCCAATCATCAAGGTTCCTTTTGAAGAGAGCCAAAGAGGCACTCTGCTTGACATGTATGGACAGTCTGTTCTAGAATCTGGGGAGTCTCTGGGTCAGGAACCTATCTCTACAGCATGTTTTGTTCATTGTGATGACAAGGTTTAGATCTCTGGAGCGTGTGCCTCTGAGGGTATGGGATTTCTTTAAGTGTAGCATGTCCAACAGCTCTGGATTTGACATGGCCTTGTATGTTAAGCAGAGATCACCTCTGAGTAGACGATATGCGACAGAGTATAAGTGGAGGTTTTTTTAGATGGTCAGCTTAGGGCATCTGCTTTAGGCCTGTGATTCTTTTAGTGAAGTATTTCTGCGGCCTTTCCAGTTGTTGCAGATGTCTTGAGAGGTACATATCAAATGAGGTGTTGTATTCTATAATAGGTCTAATGAGGGATGAGTACAGTGGAATAATGACCTCCATTTTTCTGGATGAAATGCCCTTAGTGATGAGGTGTGCCACATAGAAGGATTTCCTGACTGTTGTGGCGATGTAGTTATCAAAGGTGAGACCACTCTCCACCTGTGTCCTCTAAGTCTATTATCCCACTTTTGGTGTTTAGTGTACTGCCACCTATGTGGTAATTCACGGGTACAAGTTTTTTCCCAAAAGGGATAACTATACATTTCTTGGCATTGAGCTTGAGCCCATGGCTTTGGCACCAAGCATCTGTTTCTGTAAGGCCCTTTTGTAGAATATCCACATCATTAGGTGATTCAATAATGTCTCCCAGTTTGCAGTCATCTGCGAACTTTGTTAGCCAGAGTCCCTTAGTGTTGGCCTGTATTTCAGAGAAGTAGATGCCAAACAAGAGCGGTCCCAGGACTGAACCCTGAGGTACTCCACTTCTCACTTGTCTGGAGCTGGATTTGGAGTTGGCCATTTTTACAGTGTGGGTTCTGTCAGTAAGCCAGTTGGCAACCCATTGAGTGATGTAGGGATTTATGCCCAGTGTAGTAAGTTTATCTATGATTCCAGTGTGGGGGATGGTGTCGAAGGCCTTGGCGAGGTCCAGATAGACTGTGTGGACCACCTTACCTTTGTCCACGGCTCTGGAGACTGATTCAAAGAAGTCAATGAGGTTCAGGAGACAAGATCGGCCCTTCATGAACCCAAACTGCGTGGAGTCCAGTGTTTAAAGGTTGCCAATATCTTTGTTTATAAGTTCCATAATAATACATTCCATGGCCTTGCAGATCAGGCTCGTCAGACTGATGGGGCGGTAGTTCCCAGGATCCAAGGTGGATCACCCCTTGTGAAATTGGATAACTGTAGCTGTGGGCCACTCAGTGGGCACGAAGCCTGAGGTAACGCTATCATTAAACATGACACTTAGGTGAGGTGCCAGTTCATTTTGTAGTTCATGTAGTACACAGCCTGGGATGTCATCTGCCCCCATGGATGCTGTATTTTTAGCTTTGGAAAGTGTGTTTTTTTACCTGTGTGGCCATTATTACCGG